>NW_006922192.1:785183-801734 GCF_000298275.1 Orycteropus afer afer | reverse complement strand
GTGACAACTCCTCATTGGTCATTTGTAGTTGACATCTTTGCAGCAGAGTAACACTATCCCACCCAGCTGTCGTCTAGACTCTGTTCCAGAAGGAACCTCTTCTGCGTGGTCTGACACGCGGCTCACGCCCTCAGGCAGACCCACGCCAAGCCCTCTACCCGCGTATTCACCTGCTCCCAGGGCCACAGCTGAGTCCGGGATCTGTCCCGCGAGAATCTGAAGATGAGGTTGGCAGGCTGCACCTTCTGCACTTTCGGGCCTGGCCACGGGATGCCATGGGGAGGCCACCCACACGGTAGCTCGCATCGTGGAGACGTTGACAGGCGTCTGTGGGATAAGCACCTAGCTCTTCCCCAGTGAGGCGGCCTCGTCCTGGCTCCGGAGCAGTAATCTCAGGGCACGCGTGCCTTGGTCGGGGGCTGCCAGGCCACACCCGAGCATCTCTGTGGGGTGGGGGCTGGCCGGACCCGGAGGACGCCCTGGGGAACTGCTGTTAGCCAGGCTCAGGCAGCAGGTGCAGTCCATGCGGAGGCCCGGGGCTTCCTGGTCAGTGGGAGCGGAGAGGGTGAGGGGTCCCTCCGTGCTGGGACCCCTCCCCAGACCTCGCCCTGGGCTGTCCTCCTCAGTACCCTTTTTGTTTATAATAATCTGGAGTCTTAGGTCCAAACACCGTGGATTCTGAGAATTCCTGACTCCAGAGGGGCAGTGGGAGCCGACAAATCAGGAGTCAGGGTGGTGCGTGGACTCCACAGACCTGCGCGGGGCCTGCCCACTGGCCGCCTGAAGGACAGTGTCCCTTTAACTTGGGAACACTGATGGCCAGGGTCAGGGAGACAGTGCCGTGGGGGCGGCTGGCAAGGTGACGACTGAATCTGTCCCCACATTTTGGGGACGGAGTTCGTGCTGATCCTTACGCAGCATCACTGTGTCACCTTTAAAGTCACAGGTGACCCGTTTGCTGGAACACAGGACCTGGCAGGAGGGAGGCAGGCACCTCCCCAGAGCTCTGAGCTGCAGGGCTCTGCCGAGGCGAGCGTCCCATCACCGGCAGACAAGATCATGGTTGGTGCCGTTACCACATTTGAGTTGCTCATTCTGCCAGTGAAATACGCTTCTTCCAAAAATGAACGTCTCTAACCTCATTGAGACTCCTGGCACTGGTGGGGGGCCGGTCCGTAAACCAGTGTTTTCATGCACCTGCACTGGGTGCTTATCTGTCCAAAATCGAGCTTCTTCGGATCAGAGCGATGCGTCCGACACCGAGATGCTGTAGTATGTGCGTGTGCGGCTCTCGAGGGCGCCCGGCACGGCAGCACTGTGCTGCAGAGCGGTGGGCTCGGCCAGGCCTGGCGGGGTGCTGTCCAGGGAGCAGCCAGTGGGTACAGTCCATGACTGAAATATGTGCGTCTTTTACGGAATCCAATGATAATCCTCCCCAATTTTCTGCATCATGAGCCCTTCTTGTAACTCGTCACAGGATCCAAGGACAGGCACCCAGTGACCCACCAGGAGAAGCTGCAGCCCAGAGCTGGGGGGCGGACGCAGAAGTGGAGGGGACTGCCAGAGGGGCAGTCAGCCTGGCCGGGCCTCGGCTCTCCGGACTAACCTGGGATGGCATGCTGCAACCGCCTGAGCCTGCACTTAGCTGACTATCAGGTGGGGTGGGTTTGTTGGGGAGAATGTGACTGGGGCAGAACGCAGGGCGGCTCTCTGGGTGGGGCTGAAATCTGGTCTGCTTTCATTGCCTCCAAATTCCCCGGGGTGGATGTGTGTTCACTAGGGGACATCCTGGGGTTTTCCTTCATTCACAAAGCTCACCAGGAATGGCCAACACGGAAGGCTGACCTGTGAAGGGATGCGTCCAGCGGGCAGAGTGACGCCATTCCTGCTGCAATTAAAGCTTCCATTTCACAGCCTCAAAGTGGCTGTGGCAACGGGCTCCGCGTGGCAGTGACTGAGGACAGTCACCCTGTTGGACGTGGGTGTTGTGAGTCAGAACCGACTCCACGTACCTTCCCTCAAGCGTGGGGACAGGTCTGGTGCTGTTTGTAACCTTTGGTTACAGAAAGCGACCTTGGAGTTCAAGATGCCAGCATTGGCGGCTGCCACTGGCTTGGAGGCTGGACTCCAGTCCAGTCATTAGCCAGGAGCTGGGCGGCCCTTAGACTGGGGTTTGTGCCAGGAGCTCTGTGCAGGGCAAGAAGCCGAAGGAACAAAGTGTGTAAGAGAAACTTGGCGACAATCTGGCTGATGCGGGACCGTCTGGGATCAACTCCTGGCGGTGCTGCCTCCGGGGGGGGGGGTCCCCGGCCCCCGGACGGGCTCTGGTGGGCGGCATGCAGGGCCCAGGGCCGAATACGAGAGGAAGCCATGGGTCTGACCTGGGAGGGCGCTCTGACCCTCGGACACCTGAGGTGCTGAGCCTCGGCCAAGAGCAGCCACAGTGCGTGTGGATCCGGTGAAGCAGGCCACCGACTTCCGTGGGGGTTCCTGGGTCCCCAGCGCCCCGAGGACCCCCCTGCGTCTGGACATGCCCTCCTTGTCCCCGTGGCAGACAGTAGCTCCCGCCTCATCCCGTTGGGTCCCTGGTCCCCTCCCGGCCTGCATGGTGGGCGGCAGCCCCTCCGTCCCGTGTCCACGTGGCGGGCAGCAGCCCCCAATGTGTCCCTCCGCATGTGGTGGCAGCAGTGCTTCTCCGGGTCCCACGTGTGTCCCTGGCCCCCTCCTGTCCTGCTAGGACAATACGCGTGGCCCCTCAGACCTTCGTGGCCGTGCGAGCCGGGTTTCTGACCTGCCCGTCACCCCACCTCAAGCGCACGTCCCAGTCACCCTCTCCCCCTCCCCCTGCGTGGGCTCCCCTCCAGGAATCCGTGTCTCGCCTGAAAAACAGTGACAGCCTCTAGAACCACAGACTGCACGCTGCCCCACAGGCCCGGCGCCTCCGCCGTCCCCACGGCAGGCAGTGCCGCACCCAGGCCGTGAGGAGGCCGTGCCCGGGGAAGGAGCCCCAGGAGCATTGTGCAGGGCTGTGACCCCCACCCAGCAGTCCCTGCGGCTCTGGGGCCCCGGTGCTGCCTCACACAGCCGCCAGCACGTGGCAAGCAGCGAGCCCAGAGCCTGTGCCACAGAGCCCCGTGTGCTTGGCAGTAAGTCACTGCCGTCACCAAACAGCCTGCAGGGTCAGGGCAAGGGAAAGGGTGGTGGTGTGTGCCTGCCAGTGAGGAAGGAGGGCAGACTGAGCCCGCAGCTGCTCCACCTGCTGCCAGGGGCCAAGTCCCCTCAGAGGGACCGGCGGCCGGGCTGGGGGCAGGTCAGCCGAGCTGCAGGTGGACAGTCGATGGTGGGCCGCTGCGCGCGTCTGCCCCTGACTGCTGGCCTCGGGGGCTGAGGAGCCGGCAGCTCCGGGTGCCCACCAGCTCCCTCCTGCCCTAAGGGCTGCTCAGTGCAGAGACTGTCAATCCCCATCTCACCTGGTGAGAAACCAAGGCACGCAGCGGCCAAGGAACCAGCCCAGGCCACAGCTGGTGGGCAGGAGGCTGGGAGCCTGGGTCCGTTCTGCAAAACCACTGAGGAGCTCCCTAAAGTTGCACATGCAGAGCCCTGGGGGCAGTGACCCGCAGGTGCATACGGGGCAACGGGGCTGTGGGCAGAGGCCACCAGGTGCTGGGGGCCGTGCCAGGTGGGTGGGCGAGTGGCTGGCTGGGGGGCACAGTGGTCGTGGGGCCCCTTGACTCACAGTGGCCACCCTCCATCTGAGTCCCCTCGCGATGCAGCCTGGCATTTTCAGCAGAGCCCGGTCCACAGGTAATAAAACGCCCACCAGCAGGCTGTTCCCACGGAGCCCCGCTGCTGCAGGGCGAGCCGCGGCGTCAGACACGCTCGCGGGCGGGACAGCAGCCGGACGTGCGTTTATTAAGTCACTTATTCACAGCTCAGGAGGTCCTCCCTGAGACACTTGACGGAAACAGGAAAGGGGAGCCGTGGGAGCCCGGAGACGTGATGTGGAGTGTCTGCAGATGCCGCCACTGAGGAAATCTGACATCAGAAGTACCTCAGAGGTTCCCGGACGCACCCGGCTCGGATGAGCAGCTGCAGAGAACGCGACCCCCAGGGAGGCTCCCGTGGTGCAGGCTGCGCTCCGAGGTGCACAGAGACCCCGGCGGCGTGTGGACACGGAGCTGCCCGGGCAGGGCACGTCCAGGCTCCTCCCCAGGCCACTCACAAGAGTGACAAGGACAGAGGCATGGCTGGGCACGGGACCCAGCAGGCCACCAGTGTCCCCGGGGCTGGGACACCACCCAACACTCAGCACTTCCTTGGCACCATGCCGTGAGGAGTGTCTACTGCCGGCCAGTAGCGCAAGGAGCTGGGCCGAGCTGCCGTGGAACCCCACGTCAGGGTGTCCGCACGCACAGCAGCGGGCCCTTGGCGTCACACTGTCACAGCCAGAGGAAAAGCTTCCGTAAGAAGAAACACCTCGGATGAAAGTACACCCCTAACGCAGACACAGGCAGCAATCTGGGACTCCATTCAGTGTGGTGATGTGGGAAAGGCCGCCACCTCACAGGTCAGCGGGGAAAGGGAGAGGCGAGAGGGGACCTGGCAGCCGAGAGGTGGAGGGGTCCCCGCACTCGAGGCTGCACCCGAGCTGTGTGGGGCGTGCAGACCAGGCTGCCGGCCCCACCCCCGGGAACCAGTCCCCGGGACAGCAGCTCCAGAGCCGGGGCCCACGGTGTCACTGAGAAGCCCGCAACCGACCCGCCGCGGGGCCTTCCCCACGCTGCCGCCTGTCCTTCCGCTCTGTGCAAACACTGGTCATCTCTGAATCTGATAACCGGGCGCCTTGACACAAAGTGCTCAGAATTAAGAGAAAGCGCGAACAAAATCCTGCAGGAGCCTGAAGCCAACCCGCGGAGCTCGGGCCGAGGCACAGATGCCGGGAGGCTGCCGGACGCGGAGAGCAACGTGCCGGCCCCGAGGACCAACTCCACGTCCAGTGACGTCTCTCACAGCAAAGGGAGCAGCCCCCCAGCTCACCCCTGGCCTGCAGGCAGGAAGCAGAGGCGAGGAGGGGGCAGCCAAGCCAGAAGCCCCCCTCCCTTGGCCTGGAAGCCTGTCTCCATCAGTTGGTGCCAACAGCTCCCCCTGCTGGTGAGCATGGCAGCACTGGGCGGCCTCTGGTGGGTGGGCTTCTAACAGGGCCCTGTTCCCCACCTCTGCCACTCCCCCCTCCGCCCTGAGCCTCCCCGACAGCACTTCCCATGTACCACAGCCAGGAAGGATTGAGGTGCCAGCCCGGTTGTTGGCAGAGGAGTTAGGATTTAATGAACTGCTGCTGAAATAAAGGGGCCTCAGCACTGCCCGTGTTTGAGTCCAGGCCCCAGGCCCCCATGCCCGAGCGTCTTAAGGCCTCGATAATCCTTGAAGGTGGGGTTCTGCCTGTTGAAGGCCGGCTGCAGCATCATGGGCTGGACAGAGTACAGCCTGCTCTGCCCGCTGCCCTGCAGCATGTCCGTGCCTCACAGAACAGCAGGGGTCAGTCTGCTCCCCGCAGAGCAGCGGGTGTTGGTCCCCACACGCAGCACTGGTCCACAGTCAGTCCACACCCCGCGGAGCAGCGGGCGTTGGTCCACACGGTGCAGCAGTGGTCTGCACACCTGAAGCTGGCTGTCCGTCCACACACACGACGTCGGTCTGCACCCCGTGGAGCAGCGGGTGTCAGTCCATACACACGCTGGTCTGCGCCCCTCAGAGCAGGGGTGCTCTTCTATGTGTGCGTCAGTGCAGTGTACACACGTGTCACTCGTCTGCACCCCGTGGGGCAGTGACTGTTGGTCCCCACACACATTGGTCCATGCCCCACGGAGCCACGTGGTACAGTGTCAGTGCCGCAGTGCCGGGCTGCCCCTCTCAGTCTCCCGGCTGTCTTTCTGCAGGGCAGTCAGGACCTGGGGACGGAAGGAGATGTCCCGGGTCAGTCTGCAGCACACACTGAACAGACAGGGACAGATGGTGGCAGCTTCCTAACTGCCTCTGTCATCCTCCAAGCCAGACCCAGTGTGGTTTCTCACAGAAACCATATATGCACATACACCCCCCCAAACACAGCACATCTACATGTGCACTCACATGCACACACCACACGGACACACATGCACTACACATATACTCACTCACATACCATACAGACATGCACTATGCATACTATGTGTGCACATAACACATCTACACATGCAGTCACGTGTGCATGCCACATGGATGCATGCACTACACATACACACACCATACATGCACCATGCATACCACATGTGCACATAACATATCCACATATGCAGGCACGTGTACACACCATAGACCCACACACTACACGTACACTCACACACATACACACATGCACCATACATACCACATGTGCACACATCTACAAATGCAGTCATGTGCACACACCACATGGACACACACATGTACTACACATATAGTCACACACATCACACACATCACACACACATGTACTATGTATACCACATGTGCACAGTCTACACATGCACTGATATGCACACACCACACACACACTACATGTATATTCATACACCATACATGCAGTACTCATACCACATGTGTACATGTCTACATATACACTCACACACCACATACACACAACACACATTACCACATGCACATACATAGCACACCTACGTGTGCATTCATGCACACACCACATGCACTACACATACACTCACATACCACATATGCAGATACACATCTATGCACACACTCACATGTACACACCACACACGTGCAGCACATATTACCACATGTACACACACACATCATACCAACACATGCAAACGCACATACATATACACTACATATATACTCACGCACACACCATACACACATACATAATGTGCAGAAACATGTCTACACATTCTTGCACGTACCACACAGAGCACACACTACCACATGTACACACACACCTACAGATGCACTCACACAGGCACACATGCACTACGTGTATATTGACACACGCCATACACACATGCAGCACACATACATGTGCACACAGCACACACACAGCACACATTACCACATGTACATATACACAATACATCCACACATGCACTTGTGCAGACACCACACACACATATACTCACACACATGATACACACATGCAACATGTGCACATACACACATTTATAAACTCATGCACATACCACCCCATGCCCAGGTGCCACGCCCAGACACCCCCAAAGGGGAGCGGATTAACCCAGTGAGGGACCGTGCAGTCACCAGGCCAACACCCTGCCCCTGGCCCCGCAGGGACCCTGGCTCAGGGCCAGGGGCTCTGGGTTCTCTGCCTCAGCCGGCTCTGCTCTGCATGTTGCCTCCAATGCCGGGTTCCCTGTGGGGCAGAATTGTACGTGGTGCCCACCATGCCCAGCCATCCCATGGCCAGACCCTCTCACCGGGCAGCGGGGCACCCTCAAGTCTGATAAAGGCATGGCTTCTTCTGGTGCCTCCCTGGGCTCCCCCAAGGTGGCCACTTCCTCCTCAGCCCCCAGCTCCTGGCTGACACTGTCACTTTCAACAACCCCTGGTCCATGGTGGCTGCCATGATGGTCCCTCTCACACGGCAGCTCCTCGCCCCACACACCCTGTCCTGGGGTCCCCAAGCAGCTGAGGCTCAGAGTTCACACCCAGACTATCCGACTCCAGAGCCTTTATACAATCTCAGACCCCTGGGCCGAGCACAGGAGAGACTGTTCAGCCTCAGGTAAAGGGGATCGCCAACCCAGCACACACGATGGCTGTGTCACTCACCAGTGCCTTCACCTGGCCCAGTGTCGTCACGATGCCCACGTGACCCACCCTCACCCTCATGGTCAGAAAAAGCTCCAGCACTCGGGCACCTTGTTTGAACCACTACTTTTGCCCTAAAACATAAGCAGCATACCCACAGCACTGGGCTAATCTGCTCACCTTCTGGGGGTGTCTGGGTGGGGTGCCTGGGTGTGGTGTGAGTATGTATGTGTTCATGTGGTCTCTGTGTGAGTACATGTACAGTGTGTCCATGTCTGTGTGGTATGTGCATGTGTAGATGTGTTGTCTTTGTGCACATACGGCATGTGTGGTGCATGTGTACGTGTGGCGTGGGCGTGAGTGTATGTGTAGCTGTGGTGTGCATATGAGTGTGTGCATGTGGTATGCATGTACATATATGGGATGGGTGGTGCATGTGGTGTGTGTGCATGTGTGCATGCAGTGTAATGCGCACATATGGGATGGGTGGTACATGTGTGCATGTGCTATGTGTGTGAGTGTATGCACACATGCAGCATGCATGTGCACGCACAGGGTGTGTGGTACATGTGTGTGGTATGAGTGTACGTGTGCATGTGGTATGTACATGCACACACAGGATGGTGGTGCGTGTGGACTGTGTGAGTGTATGTGTGTGCAGCATGTATGTGTACATATAGGATGTGTGGTGCATGTGTGCACATGGTGTGTATGTACACATGCAGGATATGTGGTGTGTGTGTAAATATGGTGTGTATATGTGCATGTGACATGCACATGCACATATGGAATGTGTGGTGCATGTGCTGTGTGCACGTGTGTGGTGTGCATTTGAGTGTATGTGTGCATGTAGCATGCATGTGTACAGGATGGGTGGTGCATGTGGGGTGTGTGTGAATATATGTGCACACACGGCAAGTATGCACACATGGGATGTGTGGTGCATGTGGCGTGTGCACTCTGTGTTGAGTGTGTGCACACAGCACACATGTGTACACATAGGATGGGTGCGTGTGGTGTGTGTGAGTGTATGTGTGCATGTGGCATGTATGTACACATATGGGATGTGTGGTGCATGTGGTGTGTGCAAGCGGTGTGTCATGTGGTGTGCATGTGTGTTTCACAGAAAAGTGACAGTGAGGTGTAGGAGGGAAGCCCCACCCCGCCTGCCAGTCATTGGCCAGCCCCCACAGCAGTCTCCGCAGACCTGGAGTCAGCAGGACTTTGAAAGCTGGCTGGAGATCCGAGCGACAGGGCACTGGCTGATGCTGAGATGCCTCAGGGGCATTATTTGCAGAGAGCGCACGACGATGGGGCGGATGGCACTGCTGGGGGCCAGCTGGGGGCCAGGTGCCCGGGTGCGTGACAGTGATCTCTGTGTTGAGACTTTCCAGCAGTGCAAACCTGACACACCAGGAACAAGCCCTGCTCGGTGTGCGGGGGAAGGTGTGAGCAGCCACAGAGATGGACGGCTGGCACTCAGGCTCAGGCGCTGGGAGCAAACACGGGGCCAAGAGCCAGGGTGGAGGGTACCTGGGAGGGAGCGAGCTGGCAGATGGGGGCTGGTGACTGCAGACCCTCGGCTAAGCTGCGTCTGCCCACGTGGCCACTAGGGAACAACCACAATTTACCCAAAGGGAGGCGCACCCTCCGCTGCCCGCAGTCCTGGCTCCTGTGCGGGCTGCGGCATCAACGAGCGGCCCATGGAGCCTGTGGTGTCGGTGTGCAGCCCACAGGGCCTGCAGCGCCTTGGCAAACAGCCCGCCCTGCTTTCTGTCTCAGCAGCCTTGCAAATGGGGGCCAGGGGGAGGAGGGCGGTGGGGGGGGGCACTTCCCTCCCTGCCCCCGTCTGTCAGAACCAGTCAGGGCGTGCCACCGTCAGGGCAGGGCCTCACCGGGTCTCCTCCTTCCCCTAGATGGCTTCCTAGGCCGCTCGGCAACAGTGCAGCCCGCGGGAGGCAGCGGGGAGCCCGTACCTGCGCCCACTTCCGGCTCCGGCTCTGCATGTGCACAGCGGCGATGGAGCTGAAGAGCTCTTCGGGCGGCAGGCGCTCAGGCAGCCTGGTGAGCAGCTGCGCCATGTGGATGAAGTCCATGTCGGCCAGCGCGCCCTCCAGCAGCCGCAGCAGCCCGAGTGCCGTGCGGAACAGGAACTCCTCGCCGTCGCGGCAGAACACGTCCCACACGCGGCATGCCAGATCCAGCGGCAGCGACCTGCTGTACAGGGTGAAGATCCTGCGAGCAGAGGGGACCACGCTTAGGCCAGAAGCCGACCCCGCGGCCTGGAAGACACCACGCCTCCTGAGCACGGCCCAGGCGCAGCCAGCCCCTCCACCGCCGACATCAACTCAGAGTCGCCCAGGCACATGCTCACTGGGCACGTGGGCACACTCCCCTGCAGGACCCGCCGGGCCCAGCTGGTGTGACCAGACAACAGGGCGCAGGCTTCACAGTGCAGGCCAGCGGAGCAGACGCCCTGAGCCACTGGGTGACCACCCTGTCCACCGGTCGCACAGCCCTGAGCAGTCACCGTGTCACAGTCTGTGTCCCAGACCCCAGATCTGGATGGGCTCTCCCGGGCGGGGCCCAGCACTCTGGGACCCCCCCCCCCCCCGCTGCTCGGACAACCTGAGAGCCAGTTAGATGCCCCGTGGGTGCTGGTGGCCTGCTGGGGACCCTACACCACCGCCATGCAGCAGGCTGCACTGCCCCCGGGCCCACAGCCACCTCCTCTCTCTCCCCAGCACCAGGTCCAGCACGTGCTTCCTTCGCAGAGCGAACAGCCGGGTGGCGGATCCCAGTGCAGAGTCGGACTGTGGGGCTGCTGCCAAGGCCCCTCTGCCATCAGCACACACTCGTCCTGGGTGCTGGCTTTCACGGGGACCTCCTGCCCCTGCTGGGAATCGCTCTCTGCAACCTTCACCCCCAGTGAGTAAAGCGCCCTTAAGGAGGCCCACACTGGCCCAGATGCACAGGCCAGACCATCCTGACCCATGTGGCTCCCAACAGCCTCAGCTATGTGGCCTCAGCCCCAGGCTCCACCTCAAAACACTCACCGGTGGGGCCCGGAGAGGCTGGGGCTCAGGGGAGAAAGAAGCAACAGAGGGCAGGTCCCCAGGTTCCAGAAGGGCTGGGCCTCTGGACTCAGCAGATTCTCGTGAGAAGTGGGCCCCACGGCCCAGTCACATGTGGATCAGAGGTCAGGTGGCAGCTCTATCCTGTGCTGGTGGGGGCAGGGGAGGCCGAGTGGCTGGGTTCAGCATCTCATCCCCCAAATCACCATGTTCAATGCCAAATCATGAACCGCCCAGAACATCTGCTCGTCTGTCTGGGTTTCTGTCTCTTGGGGAAGTACCAACAACCCCGACAGCATCAGGACGGAAGATGCCTCACTCCAGGTGGCCTGACTCCAAGGACTGAAACAACAGCCAAGTTCCTGCCACACGCCCTGCTAGTGCTCAGACGCTCTCCTACCCCAACCCTCCTGGTCGCCCATGCACGACGCGCCTGGACTGCACCCAAAACTGACGACACACATCAAAACCTGAAAAACATACCCCTCGGCAGCCATGACACATGACCACGTCCACGAGCCCGACGCACGGTCAACTGAGTTCCCGGAAAGCCATGAATGTTCCAGACTTCCCAGTTCCCTGTCCTACACCAGCCCTGAAACCCCAGCTCTGGGAGCCTGATCTGACACGGAACCTCCAAGCTCCTTGCTGGCCTGCAACTGAGATTCTCTTCTCAGCACCTCCAAGCCTGGTGTTTCCAGGTGGACCTGGGTGTTGTGACAGGCAGGGGCCACCTGTCTCGTTTCAAGGACACACAGGGACACCTATGGAATCGAGCAGCTGACAGCTCACAGTGTATTCATATCTGTAGAACCAAGTAGCTTACAGTCCGGTGCATACACACCTGTAGAACCAACCAGCTCACACCCCACAACATATTCACACCTGTGAACCCAAGCAGCTCACAGCCCACAGCGTATTCACACCTGTAGAACCAACCAGCTCACACCCCACAGCGTAGTCACACCTGTGAAACCGAGCAGCTCACACCCCACAGCGTATTCACACCCATAGACCTGAGCAGCCCATGGCATATTCACACCCGTAGAACTGAGCTCACAGCCCACCACGTATTCACACCTGCAGAAATTGAGCAGCTCACACCCATAGCATATTCATACCTATGAAACTGAGCAGCCTACAGCAGATCACACCCATAGAACCGAGCAGCTCACAGCCCACAGCCTACAATGTATTCACACCAGGAGTCTGCTTGCTTTTCTGCCCCCCGCAAAACTGTCACCAGGACCATGTGAAGGAAGAGGGAAACCCCACTTTGGTTGCCACCTGTACCGTAAGAATCAACATCCCCTCTCCTCGTCCTCATCACCAGCAGCCCCACGGTGCCGTCTCTGTGACCCAGAGAGTTACAGTTAAAAGAACACTACCCTTTGGGCTGCTGAGTGGGCAGACATCAGCTGCAGTTTGGGGGTCCTACCCTTCTGGCTGCAGGCTGGTTTCCCACCACCCCTTCAGGTTTGGTGAGTTATTGGAGTGGTCACAATTTCACGGGGTGCACAGTTTCTGCACTTACGACTCCAGGTTATTATGAACAGAGATGGTACTGAGAAGACACCCCAGGGCGGGGTCTGGGAGCAGTCCCAGCTCAGAGCTTATGTCCTACAGGGACACGTTACCCTCCCCAGCTCTCACTGACCAGGAAGCCCCGGGCTCTGGATGGACTACATTCAGGGTGGGCTGAGTCTGTCCCCGCCTGAAGCTGTTCAATAGCCCCCAGGGGAGTCCTTCCAGGGCAGGCCAGTCCCCACCCCCACACAGATGTTCAGGTGTGGCCTGGAAGTCCCAGACCAAGGCACCCCCTGCCCTGCGGTTACTGCTCCGGAGCAAGGACAGAGGCCGCCTCCAGGTCCTTTACCTGCAGAGACAGACACCGTCCATCTAGGGGCAGTCCCTCTCCCTGCCTCGACTGCAGCCTCACTCAGCCCCAGTCCCTCGCCCCAAGCTCCCCTGCTCACTCCACCCTCCCAAGTTGGCTGAAACTCACTTCTGGTTATGCTCCCAGCTCCAGCAAGAGCTTGTGTGTCCCCTCTGGGGACACTGCCCTGGCTCAATGCTGCAGCACTACCACCTTCCCAGGGATGCCACGTACTGCTCTGGCCTGCAGCCTTGGCCCAGGCCTGAGTACCACGTGCTTGTGTATGAGGCTGGGCCAGTCGACTCTCTCCCCACCCTCAGACACAGGCCACAGGCCAAACCCACGGCAGTCAGGGCTCCTAGAGGCAGAGCTGAGTCTTCCGTCTCCTCTTGAGCCTGCAGAACCCACTGTGACTCAAGTCAGCACTGCTCCCCTGAGGTGGCCCTGACCAAGGCCGTGGTGAGCAGGAGCGGTTGGGAGGTGCCAGGAGGACCAGGGGCCCGAGAGCCCCGAAAGAAGCCAGCAGAGGACGGAAGGAGAGAGCAAGGAGAGCACACGGAAAATCCCGTCTTACCAATCGATCAGGTAGATGTCTGGAGTTAAGTTGTTTCTCTTGAAGTGAGCAAATAGCTTGGGCAGGTTCTCCTCAAAGAACACCTCAAAGGCAGCAAAGTAAGTCAGCATCTGAGGAGACAACAAGAAACACACCAATGAACTGACACTCAGCCTAAGTTCCCAGTCTACCAAATCAGCCCACCACACAGTCACACCCACAAAGCCAAGCCGCTCACGGCCCACCGCGCAGTCACACCTGCAAAGCTGAGCCAATCACGGCCCACAGTGTATTCACACCCATGAAACCGAGCAGCCCACAGCTCACAGCGGGTTCACACCCCAGAACCAGGCAGCTCATAACCCAGAATATTCACACCTGCAAAACCAAACCACTAAGCCCACAGCATATTCACACCCATAGAACTGAGCAGTTCACAGCCCACAGCTTATTCACAACTGTGAAACTGAGCTCACAGCCCACAGTGTTTACACACTCATGACGCTGAGCAGTTCACAGCCCACAACATATTCACACCTATGGAATCGAGCAGCTGACAGCTCAGTGTATTCATGTCTGTAGAACCAAGTAGCTTACAGTCCAGTGCATACACACCTGTAGAACCAACCAGCTCACACCCCACAGCATATTCACACCTGTGAACCCGAGCAGCTCACAGCCTGGAGTAGTCATAGCCCTGAAACCGAGCAGCTCACAGCCCACAGCGTATTCACACCCATAGACCTGAGCAGCCCATGGCATATTCACACCCGTAGAACTGAGCTCACAGCCCACCACGTATTCACACCTGCAGAAATTGAGCAGCTCACACCCATAGCATATTCACACCTGTGAAACTGAGCAGCCTACAGCAGATCACACCCATAGAACCGAGCAGCTCACAGTCCACAGCCTACGATGTATTCACACCTGCAGAATCTAGCAGCTCTCTTCTGTAACTCCTGACTCAGTCTGAGCAGCCGTGCTCTATGGGGCCCCCAGGCACCAGGCTAATTTGCCATGCCTCTCTCTTTAGTCGGGAGAATCAGACCCCAGGCAGCTGAGCTGCCAGCACGTGGTGAGGCTGCATGGAATCCTATCCCACTGCAGAGGTGGTCTTCTCTGAGACCTGGGAATGGCCTGGTGTCACAGACTGAGTTGTGTCCTCCAAAATATGTATCATCTGATGTGGTACAAAACTCAAAATCATTTGGAGGCAAAAAAAAAAAAAAAAAGGGGGGGACCAGGTTTGCTGGTCCAATGGAGCCTGGTGTAACCACTGAGACTATGGCCCCTAGCTGCCCTTCAGGTCTGGAATTGAACCCACAACTGTGGTTTCCAGCCAAACAAAGTACAGGCATGTGAGTTAAACATTTACCTCAAGTAGATACACGCCCTGGAGAGAACAATCATGGGAGAAGGAAGGGCTGCTTATGCACAGGGAGATAGCTCAGGGTGCAGAAGAGTATGAAGGGATGGACACTGGGAGGAGGTAACTATGGGGAGGAAGTGGGAGGGGAGCTGCTGCATTGTAAATTTTGGTCAATGACATGAGACAAAGTATATGTGAACTGCTGTATGAAAAGTGAATTTACTCTGTAAATCTTCATCCAAATCCTAATAAAAAAAAAAAAAAAAGGTTTTATCTTGTTGGTGGGTGATTCTTCTTAGTGGTTGGCAGTTATACAGTGATCCCCATGAAGTGGTCTGATGGGATCAGTCCATCAGCTGTAAGGGGACTAGGGTGGGATGCAACACCCTTCATCAGGACCCAGCCCTGATCCAATATAAGGGGAGCTTCCCTGAGGTGTGGTCTGCATCACCTTTTGTCTTACAAGAGATAAAAGGGAAAGAAGGGAGCAGAGAGGGGGACCTACTACCACTGAAAAAGAGACAGGAGTGTCCTTTGGACCCAGGGTCCCTGAACTGGGATGCTCCTAGGACCAAGGGACACAGAGAGAAAGGCTTCCCCTAGAGCCGGTGCTCTGAACCCCGACTTGCAGCCACCTACACTGTGAGAGAGTAAACGTCTGTTTGCTACAGCCCTCACTGTTTCTGTTACAGCAGCACCAGAGACTAAGACATCTGGGAAAGCAGAGCCCAGCCCTCACCCTTTCAGAGAGGTAAACGCTAACTAACATCTGAGGTGAGGACCTTCCACGCAGTCGAGGAAAACACTGGAGGAGAGGACCCGACACCGTCAATGGTGTCTGTCACCCCACCTCTGACAGGTGGCCTGGCAGGGGACCTACTGCACAGGGGTGGGCAGAGCTGGGCTGGGAGGTGGCCTGCGCTGGTTCAGGGCCCACGTCTGAGCGGCCTGCCTGCTCTCACTGACCCTGATGACCTTCCTCTTCCTCAATGAAAAGCAGTGTGTGAACCACTGGCTCCTGACAGGGCAAAGTCCAGAGACACTTTTGGTCGTCACAACCAGAGTGGGATGGTGCGGGCATCGGGAGCAGGGGAGGCCAGGGACACTGCCCAACATCAGGGCACAGGACAGTGCCCCATGGTAGAGCACGCTCTGGCCCTGGGCGTCTGCAGTTCTAAGGCTGAGGGAATCCTATCCCACTGCAGAGGTGGTCTTCTCTGAGACCTGGGAATGGCCTGGTGTCACAGGTCTCACTCAACATGGCAAGTCTGTGCTTGTCCCTTAAACGTGTAAGCTAGACTCCCAAGCTCAGTTTTGATCATGTGTTTCCAAAGTAGAAACTTGGGGTCCTCACACTGAGCAGAACCTCAGACAGCAATCATTTTAGTACATGTAAAAAGATAACACTGAATTCACATTCAGGAACTGTCTCCAGGAATGACAATCGGCCCATGTTGTGTCCACGGGTTGCTCGTGACAGCCGGCAGGTGTTGTGTCCACGGGTCGTCTCATGAGTGGTGGCTTCTCCCCTCTCGTGTCTGACTTTCTGAGCTGTTTCTCTGGGAAGGTGCGTCTTCTCTGACTGGGAGAGCAGGAGCCGTGACTGTGCGCCGTGGAACACTCAGGAAGGACGCACGCCAAGCAGGCTGTTTGCAAACGGCATCAATGCTGTGGCGTCCCCACTGCCGCGGCTGCTCGGGCAGCTGGACAGTCCATGCTGCTTCACACTTCGTTTTTTTTTCCATGTACATTTTTTTTTTATTATGATTTGGGTGAAGATTTACAGCAAATTTACTTTCCATACAGCAGTTCACATACACTGTCTCATGACATTGACCACAACTTACCACAATGCAACAGCTCCCGTCCCACTTCC
>NW_006922192.1:778968-785016 GCF_000298275.1 Orycteropus afer afer | reverse complement strand
AGGTAAATGTTCAACTCATATGCCTGTCTTTTGTTTGGCTGGAAACCACGGGTGTGGGTTCAATTCCAGACCTGAAGGGCAGCTAGGGGCCATAGTCTCAGCAGTTCCGCCAGGCTCTATTGGACCAGCAAACTTTGTCATCCCCCCCTTTTTCTTCTCCAAATGATTTTGAGATTTGTTCCACATTGTTCTCTCTCTCTATCAAGGATCTCCTAGATAGATCCCCTTTCCATTCACACTTCATTTTAAACTAGTGTTTACCCTCAAACGCTTCCCCGCCTCAGTCCCTGCAAGCATCAGGATTTCTCTGGATGTGTCAGCAAAGTTTCTTGAACAGTCTGCATCTCCTTGAACCCCATTTCAGAAGGCTGTCATTTTCCCATTTACATCTGCATGGGAGAGCTGGATGATGAATAAAGAAGACTGAAGAAGAGGTGATGCTTTTGAGTTGTGGTGCTGGCGAAGAATGCTGAAGGTACCATGGACTGCTAAAAGAATTAACAGATCTGTCCTGGAGGAAGTGCAGCTGAGATGCTCCTTGGAAGTGAGAATGGCCAGACTTCATCTCACCTACTTTGGTCATGTTCTCAGAAGGGACCGTTCACTGGAGAAGGATGTCATGCTTGGCAAAGTGGAGGGTCGATGAAAGAGGGGAAGGTCCCCAACAAGATGGACTGACATGGTGGCTACAGCGATGGGCTCAGTAAAGCAAGGACTGTGGGGCTGGTGCAGGACTGGGCAGTGTTTTGTTCTGTGCACAGGGTTATCATGAGTCAGAGCCGACTGGACGGCACCTAACAACAATGACATTTACAAATAACTCAGAAGCGACTGCCTTCAGGCACCCTGCTTTTGTCTTTACTTATGGTTTTCTTGGAATTGATTCTTAAAAGCAGAATTTTATTCCCAAACTACTCACAGCCACTGATTCTTACTACCAGTTCTCACCTCGAGGACTCTGCCAACTCACACCCTCCCAATGCCACCGGTCTAGCGTGAATTTGAAGCACTTTACATTTTAAGTGTGTGCTGTCTAAACAAGAGCTACTCAAAAGCCCTCAGGAGCTCCCAGGAGAAAGGGGGGTGCTGGTCCCTCGCTGTGGCTTTCATGTGCTGGTGACAATCAGTTCCTGGCAAGTGCAAGCCGTGCTGTGAACAAGCTTACGGTGACTCTTCTTCGGGATGACAGAATGGGCTTGGGACCCCGAGGGACCATCTCAGCTGTGTAGCCTTCCATACCAGCCCCTTCCCAAAGCCCTGACTCCTCATTTGCACAGTGTGAAGTCCCTGCCTTCCTTTCCCGGGAGTCCCGGGCAGGGCAGCCGCGTGTTTGGTGGACAGGGGCACAGGGCGCGTGTGCGCAGGACACGGGTGGGTGCAGCCCCAGCTCCCTCATGCTACAGGCAGAGCCACCTGTGACTGCAGGCGCCGGGTTCACGTGTTTGCAGGAGCGGCCCCTCCACCCTCAGGGAAAGGAGTCGGCCGAAGCCCTGCCCTCCCAGGACGCTGCACGGATCCCTCCCTGGGGCCACCGGCCACACGCTCTCCAACGGGAGTGTGGGGCGACACCCCGAGACCCACCTGTACTGCTTGGGGCTCCCAGGTGGGGCAGAGAGTACTACTCACAAGGCCGTGGTCCACGCGGAAGAACGCCATCTGACAGGGCTTGTTCAGGAGGTTAGAGAAGGCAATGAAGGCGTCTGCGGTGTCCAAGTTCAAGATCAGCACTGCAGCGATAAAGGACATGCCCTGCACCTGGGAGAGGAGGAGGGCAGGCAGTGGGGCTGGGCTGCCTCCCGTTTCAAATGGGGAGGGGAGGGGCTCCAACACGGTTCCACTCGACGGCCCCCCACAAAGTGACTGCTGCCTCCGCCAAAACCTACAAAACCAAACTCACTGCCGTTGAGTCGGCCCCGACTCATAGCGACCCCTCCTTGGGTTTCCGAGGCGGTATCACTACGGAAGTAGGATTGCCCCATCTTCCTTCCGAGGAGTGGCTGGTGGGTTTGAACCACCAGCCTTCTGGTTAGCAGTCAGATGCCTTAGGCACTAGGCCACCAGAGACCAACTGCAGCAGGGTCCCAGCTCACTCCCCCTTGCTCTGCCCCTTCCCAACCGCCTGCCCCCAGCAGTCGCAGCTTCCCGTCTCAGCGGAAACCCTGACCAGTGCCTTCTCTCTGTGTGGGGACCCATCTGCACCTGTGTACAGCTTCTGGGTGCCCTGGATGGGAGTCCACATGGGGTGCTACACCTAAAACCACACAGGTACCTGCTCGACCACGCACATGCACACGCACACACACCCAGGCTCAGCCCAGCACGGTTTTTCTGCTGCAGGCTGTGATGCCCGCTGCATAAACACACACACGCAGCAAGTGACAATCACTCGCCGTTACAACGCGGCCCCATCTGCGGAGCCGCTGGTCAGCTCGCCCACAAGACCTAGCTCTTCTAGGAAATGACAGCACTGGGTGTGCTGCACAGGGTTTGGCCTGTTCTTTGGTGACAGTGTTAGAAGGAAAACCTTTACTTACATAGCCCACATCCGGCCGATAACAGGTATAGGCGCCCAGAACACTGTGCAACGTGTCGTGATACGGGCCACCCTGGAAGGACCAACACCAGAGACAACATGTGTGAGTACCGTCAGTGCCCACAAGCAGGGGATGCTGCTGCTAGTACCCCCGGACGACCAGTACCGCCTGCCACCACCCACTGCCAGTACCCAGCCCTTGGGTCCAGCCTCCACGGGGAGCTCCCTGCCCCACCTGCCAGCAGCCACACTGGAATTTAATCAACTATCCAGTCCAGCCTGGGAGCTCTGGTAGCATAGTGGCTAAGGCACTTGACTGCTAACCAGAAGGCTGGCGGTTCAAACCCACCAGCCACTCCTCGGAAGGAAGGTTGGGTAATCCTACTTCCATAGTGATACTGCCTCAGAAACCCAAGGAGGGGTCGCTATGTGTCAGGGCTGATTCGACGGCACATAACAACAACAACAACAACATCCAGTCCAGCCTCGAGGCTGCCCTGAGGAAAGCAGGCAGGTTTGGTATGGGCCGAGACTGGCTCCTGCTGTAGGCTGTGTCCCGTTCCAGGAAGCTCTAGAGAGACGCCAGCAAATGTCTCAACTGCCGCCCAGCTGGCCCGACTCGTCGGCCTCTCCTGCCTGTCCTGTCCTTTCTGCGCTCTGCTGTCTGAGACAACACACCACCCGCCTTAGGTCCTGCTGCTGCCACGTTACCCAAACAGGCCCACTGCTCCCGCAACCACCTCTAGAAACCAAGGGCGGGCTCTTCCAGAGAAAGCCCAGGGAGGAAGCCGACATGGCCTCACACGTGCGTTTGGGCGGCTTGGCGTCCCTGCGCCCACTGCACGTGAGGAGTAAGGCCACATGCTGTGTGTGGCTAAGGAGCCGCTCCACGGCCCTGACCCGCACGTCCTGCCCTCCACAGGGTTAGGGAACAGAGAGATTTGAGGGTCAGAGAAAGCAGACTGGAAAAGCAGCAATGAGGGGCAGGAGGGGAGAGGGGGCACCAGGGCTGTCCCGGCGAGGTGAGGGCGACGAGAGCACATACCACACCTTCTGAACACACGTGATTTCAGGTCTCCAACCCCCACAACGTGTGATGGGGCGCTTCTCGCTCGGGTGGCAGACGCCCGGCCCTGAGGTAAGGCGTGGCGGCCCTCCTCCCCCAGATCCTGGTTCGTAAGGGTCACCCACTTGAGACCTTCAGGAACCACAGGCCGACGGAGACCCGTCCAGAGCGGCCCAGCCCCTGCATCTGCTCCCCGCCCCACCCCGGCGGGGCCCCTAAAGCCCTCTGCCTCCCCTGCGAGCAGACCTTCTGCACCAAGGAACCAAGGTGCCCCAGCTATTCTCCCACCCATGGTCCTGAACGGTCCTAGAAGTGTTCCAGGAAAGCCGGGTCCAGGTGTGTGTGGGGAGGGGCTGCAGGCAGGGGAAGGGAAGGTCTCAGGTGCTGGGGGGGGGGCCCAAGTCAGGAGGGTCCCGGCAGCGGGAGGACCCCAGGCTTCTCTGGCTATCAGGCTCGGTAGCTCCTGAGGGCAGATCCTGTGGTACCCGACCCCCCAGCACAAGCTCCATGGCAGCCTCAGCTCTAGTCGCTCCCTTCCTCAGGGCAGTCCTTCTAGAATCTTCTCTCCCTTTTCCACACCTTCAATCTGAGCTGTTAGGAAGAAATGCACCCTACTTTCTATCAGGGCTGACATATCCCCTACATCGGATTCAGAAAAGGAATAGGCGCCTGACTGGACTTGCCGGCCACTCTGCCCACGGCCCTTGCTGCTGCCGCCTGGCCGCAGCGGACCTTCCGCCCGGGGCTGGACTTGGTCCTCCGGGTCTCAGTTCTGCACAGAGCTGCTGGATAGTAACAAAGGTTTGTGGGAGGCCCTGTGTCAGGACCGTCCACAGCCCTGTGGGCTGGGTCTCCACCCTCATCGCTGACGGTTCCAGGGAGAGGAGGGTCCCCAGAGGAGGGGGCGGAAGGGGGTAGGTGGGGAGGGTTCCAGCGGGGGAGGAGTGTCCGGGCTGATCAAACTCTAACTCGCTGCCATGGAGTTGGATCCGACTCATAGTGACCCCTCATTGGGTTTCCAAGGTGGTACCTCTATGGAAGTAGATTGCCCAACCTTCCTTCCAAGAAGTGGCTGGTGGGTTTGAACCGCCAGCTTCCTGGTTATCAGTCAAATGCCTTAGGCACTCCACCACCAGAGCTCCAGGATGGGAGCTGTCCTCCATGTCAGGCTTTATAACCCAGGACAGCCACCTGGGTCACTATGCAGATTCCTCCCTGGTTCTGTCACAAGGATCCCTAGAGACCCGATGGGGACACTGCCACTGGGGAAGCACCAGAGCAAGGCCCCCCCAGCGGGGTGGCGCAGCAGGGCCCGGCCCCTCCCGGGAGCACGGAGCCTGGGGGAGGGCAGAGGGGCCCCAAGCCCTCCAGGTGGGTTTATTCTGCAGCAGGGCAGGTTCCCAATCTCGGGGCTGCAGCCTCTCCTTGGACCCCTCTCCTGTGGGGCCCGAGGTGGTCCCTCCCCCGCTGCCTGGCCCTGTCCTGGCTCCCTGGCCCCTCCTCACTGACAGTCCCCGAGTTCTTCCTCAGGGACTGAGGACACCCCGCCACCAGAAGCCAGCTCTCAGGAGGGTGAGAGCTTGTTAGCAAGAGGCCCCCAGAGGTGAGCTGACCCTCTGCTCGCTCCCAGAGCTGCCTTTAGAAGAAAGGGGGACGCAGCCCGGGAGGCGTGTGTCCAGAGGACTGGGCACCCACACTAAACGGCCTAAATGCAGCAGCCAGCCAGAGACCAAAGGGCAGCACTGGTGCAGGGAGAAGCTCCAAGGCCAGGAAGGGACAGGAAAGAAGGCTGAAGGGAAGGTGGGTGCACTGGGAGGAAGCAGGAAGAGCTGTCACGGTGCAGAGACTGCAACCCATGTCACCCAACAAAACGTGTATGAACCGCTGGGTGAAAACGAATGTGCTCTGTAAACCGTCACCCAGATCACAAGAAAGAGGAAAAAGTCTAAACACATCAACAAGACTGACTGTACCCCACCCCCCGTAAAAACACGAGCCCTTTAAACTCGCTGGCACACTCAGGCAGCTGGGCGCACACGCTCTCAACAGCAGCGGCCCCACCCACCTGCTGGAAGATGCAGAGGCTGGGGAAAGTCCTGGAGATGTCCAGCTTAATGAGCTCCAGGCTGGCTTCTCTGTCAGCGGCTGGGAGGCCCGCATCTGCAGAGAGAGCACAGTCACGCTGCCGCTCGGGCGGGGCGGGCTGGGGGCCTGTGGGTCGGGCAGCAGCCGGCGCCAGGCCCCGGCGAGGTGCTCCAGCTGCACCCAGTGCGCCACCAGCACTGTCGGGATGGCTGAGATCAAACCCACTTGACTTTACCCGTCAACACGGCGGTCAGGGAATGTGGAAGCCCGCAGGCTGGTACGCACAGACCGACGCCAGGCCCGGAGAAGCAGCGGCCGTTATCCGACCTGAGTCACTGGTAAAATGCAGACTGAAAGGGAGCTG
>NW_006922192.1:762135-778208 GCF_000298275.1 Orycteropus afer afer | reverse complement strand
ACACCAGCACCCGTGTGTGAGCCCACCACAAGCTCAGGGAAGGCTCTGGCAGTAGTAGCCCACCAACACGTGGGACCGATGTCCCCTATAAAAGCCACCTGTCTCTAACTTGTGAGCTGTACGAGTCCATTTTCCCTTGGCCTTATAGACCGTGTAGTTAACAGTGACTGGCAGGCTTGGGCCAGACGCACCTTCACTTTCCCCATCAGGGCCTCCAGTGTCCAGGGACCGCCACCGCTCCTTGGCTCGGGCCAGGCAGATGTCGAAGAGCTCTGCAAAAAAGGTCCCTGTGAGCCTCTGTGCTCAGGCACCGGACGCAGCCCGTCACAGGTGGGGTCCGGGAGCCCCCGTGCTCAGGCACCGGGATGCAGCCCGTCACAGGTGGGGTCCAGGAGTCCCCGTGCTCAGGCACCGGACGCAGCCCGTCACAGGTGGGGTCCGGGAGCCCCCGTGCTAAAGGACACTGGGACGCAGCCCGTCACAGGTGGGGTCCGGGAGCCCCCGTGCTAAGGGACACTGGGACGCAGCCTGTCACAGGCCTGCTTGCCCACAGCACAGGAGGCCTGGCACGGTCTGGAGCCATCCCAGAATGCCATACCTCAAGGGGAAAGTGAGGCCAACAAGGCATGCCCCTCAGGGCCGTGGTCAATATGGAGTAAGACCATGCAGGTCAAGCACCAAATCCAAAGCCTGGCATCATGACCCAGAAGTCAAGGGCACCGTGTCCGTGCCGGCCCGAGCACAAGCCGAGAGGGAGGGGGGCCTGCCGCCGTGCCGGACACAGGTGAGGGAGGCGAGGACACAGCGGGTGAGCGCCGGGTGAGGGCGCCTCGGATGCTCAGGCTGAGGCCAGTGGGGCACGGGACCCCACACAGGTGACCACACAAGACCCACTGGAAAGAAAACGGGTCCTATGGAGGATTCCACAAAACCCTCACACCAGACACGCTTCAGCAGCTGTTCAACCCCATCCACCACCGCGAGGTCCGTAGAAGACCTCACAGATTTCTTGTCAGTCGATGACCCAGGCCCACAGGGGGGCCTATCGAAGCCCACAGGCTGTGCCTGCAGAAGCAGGGCTGCGGTAGGCACAGAAACCCTGAGAACAGCTGGCGTGAACATCCAGCAGTTTCTCTAAACCGCTCCTTCCGGAGACACCTCTCCACCAGCCACGTGGCACGTAAACACGCTCCGACACAATGGGCAGGTGTGGACTTGTGGAGGGGCAGCACTCTGAGGAAGCTTCTCTCTGTCCCTCAACACTCCTCCCTCCCCATCACCATGCGACCGACCCACAGCGTCAGGCGCTCCAGGGGTGGGCCACCGTGTGTGGGAGGAGCTCCCGTACAGAGAATGGGGAGCCCACCTCCCGGCTGCGACACCGAGGACAAGGAGCCCCTCTCCCGGCTCCAATGCCCAGGACCGGGCAGCCCCTCTCCCAGCTGTGACACCAAGGACGAGGAGCCCCTCTCCCGGCTCCAAAGCAGCCCCTCTCCCGGCTCCGATGCCCAGGACCGGGCAGCCCCTCTCCCAGCTCTGACACCCAGGCCTGGGGAGCCCCTCTCCCAGCTGCGACACCCAGGACAGGGAGCCCCACTCCTGGCTCCAATGCCCAGGATGAGGAGGAGCCTTTCCCAGCTCCGACGCCCAGGACCGGGCAGCCCAGCCTCCCTCCCGGCTCTGACGCCCAGGACCAGAGAGCCCTTCCGTGTGGCTCAGGCTTAGAGAGGGAAGCAGATGAGGATGGCTGAGCGAGAAGCATGTCACTGCGCCCTTTCACACCTCAGGTCAGTGTTGCTTTGGCTGCCGGGCTGGGAACCCAGGAGCTCCACAGGGTGGAGGAGGCGTACGTACAGATGCACACGTAGGAAAGAGGATGAAAGCTGGCATGTGCTTCACCCCCGGACCTCATGCAGCTGGGACCTGAGCGACCCACCCTAGAAGATCCCCAGACCTAGGGGACCCCCATCCTGGAGACTCTCCAGTCCCCAGGGACCCCCAGACATAAGAGACACCCCTGTCTCGGAGGACCCCCAATCCTAGCACAGTACGTGGTCCTCTCTAGGCACTTAACACCAGCTACCTGGAAAAAAAGAAAGGAACACCAACAGGCGACAGGGCCGGCAGACGCTCCACAGACGGGGGCCTCCCCCTGCCGCATGCCCTCACCACTCCACAGGCCATTCTGACAAGGGGGCCTGACGCAATCTGGCCGGACGCCTGGGGCCCCACAGCCACTGATCCCCATCCACGTGGGAAGACGTGGGCCCCAGGAGGAGGGTGAGGCCTCTGCTCCCTACCACCAGCCAGAAGCCTGAAGATCATCTGCTGTCTCTCCCCTCGGTGGGCAGGCGCAGTTGGTTCTTAAAGATGTGCTAAGCGGCAGCTGTGCTCCTGAGGGGGCGGGGGGTGCTCACCGTGGGTGATGTTCAGCTCATTGCCAATGGCCAAGCTCCAGACTCTGCCGCGAACGCTAGGCGGGATGCCTTGCCACCACAGGTCCCGGACTTTCCTGGAGCTCCACCTGGACAGGAGAGGACTGTGAGTCTCTGTTCGACAAATGCTGGCCTGGAAGCAGGGATGCCTACTGTGAGTCGGAGCTCAAGGCCCAGCGTTCCAGAGCTGGCACGCTCCAGGCAGAGAGCAGGGGCAGCGGTGGCCTCAGACTCACACCCAGGGAGGGGGCTCCACCAAAGGAAGGGAGGAGACAGGGAGACTGCAGGGGCAGGCCACTCACACGGGCCTGTCCTCTAAGCTCAGAATGCCAAGGCCACACTGAGAGTCTTGGCCAATTACGGAATGCTCAATAGGGAAGGGCTTAGACGAACCTCTGTGTGGGGGAGGATCGGGAGGGGGTGCATCCAGGACGGTCAGAGCAGAGCAGCGAGGGGCAGGGCAGCTGTGCAGCCCCCTCCTTGTGATGCCACTGCAGGCAGTGATGTGAGCGGCCACGAACACAGCCACTGCCGCCACCCCCACGCAACACCTGTTCACTCACATGGTCTCCCAGTTGAGCAGGACCTCATTGTTCCCGGTGAGGACCGTATTCCCGCCCCACATGTCCCACCCGCACACTCACATGGTCTCCCAGTTGGGCAGGACCTCGTTGTTCTTGGTGAAGACCATGTTCCCGCCCCTCATGTCCCACCCGCACACCCACATGGTCTCCCAGTTGAGCAGGACCTCACTGTTCTGTGTGAGGACCGTATTTCTGCCTCACGTGTCCCACCTGCACATTCACATGGTCGCCCAGTTGGGCAGGACCTCGTTGTTCTGGGTGAGGACCGTATTCCCACTCCACGTGCCCTACCCGCACACCCACATGGTCTCCCAGTTGAGGAGGACCTTGTTGTTCTGCGTGAGGACCATATTCCCACCCCACGTGCCCCACCCACACACTCACATGGTCTCCCAGTTGGGCAGGATCTCGTTGTTCCAGGTAAGGACTGCATTCCCGATGCTCTCCTCCAATCGGCACCTCTCCTCCATCTGCTTCTTCCGCCGCTGGGCGTCTCTAAGTTCTAGATGCCATGCCGGAAACGAGAAGAAAACTGCCATTGGTGGATGTTGTTGTTGTTATTGTTGTTTTGCCATCGAGTCGGCCCCAACTCATAGCGACCCCTCCTTGGGTTTCCGAGGCAGTATCACTACGGAAGTAGGATTGCCCAACCTTCCCTCCTTCTGGTGAGCAGTCAAGTGCCTTAGGCACTATGCTACCAGAGCTCCTCCATTGGCGGATAGTTACCATTTTCAGGCAAGGTGACTGTACCTAAAGGTCATGCTGTCAACACTCCAGGAGATGGCGCCAAGTCAAGTGGTCACTGAGACCACTCCAGGCCCCAGCGGGTGCAGGGTCCATATGTTTCTAAAATGTTTTTTAAGAATACGTGTGTTACGCCATCTGATCTGCAACCTATACAACTATGAGACCAGAAGAACTAGATGGTGCCCGGTTACCACTGTCATTCACTTGGCAGGGGATCTATGTAGGATATCCTGGATAGAGAGGGAGAACAATGTGGAACAAAACTCAAAATCATTTGGAGGAAAAAAAAAAAAAAAAAAAGGTGGGGACCAGGTTTGCTGGTCCAATAGAGCCTGGTGGAACCACTGAGACTATGGCCTCTGGCTGCCCTTCAGGTCTGGAATTGAACCCACACCTGTGGTTGCCAGCCAAACAAAGTACAGGCATGTGAGTTAAACATTTACCTCAAGTAGACACACGCCCTGGAGAGAACAATCATGGGAGAAGGAGGGGCTGCTTATGCACAGGGAGACAGCTCAGGGCGCAGGAGAGTATGGAGGGATGGACACTGGGAAGTGGTAACTATGGGGAGGAAGTGGGAGGGGATCTGTTGCATTGTGGTAAACTGTGGTCAATGACATGAGACAAAGTATATGTGAACTGCTGTATGGAAAGTGAATTTGCTCTGTAAATCTTCACCCAAATCACAATAAAAAAAAAAAAAAAAAAAGAATACGTGTGTTAGGAAAAGTGTGTAAGTATAAAACGCCATCACCCCAAAGGTCAACTCCACGTAGCCACTACCCCGACCTAGAGCCAGAGTGTGACAGAACACCCACGCCTGTGTGCCCCACTCTCATCCCTCACAAGGGGACTCCACCCTGGCAACTCAACTCACACATTGTTCTTTTTTTATTTGAAATTATTTAAAATGTATAGGAAAATTACAAGGCATGAACACAGGACGGCTGTCATCCTTGACCCTGTGTTCTCCATCTTGCCTTGTTATTTACATTCATGGGTGTCCTCCCTTGGAACCACGTATAAGTTCACAGCAAACATCTCAGCCAGGGACCTCGGAATACTGCAGTGGGCACTTCCCCACAACAAAGACACTCCTTTATACAGCCTCACTGGCTGCTGTCAGGTGCTGAATCAGCTCCGACTAATAGCGATCGGACGTATGACAGAATGAAATACTGCCTGGTCACACACCATCCTCACAATCCCTGTTAAACTCGAGTCCATGACTGAAGTCACTGCGTCAATCCATCTCGTTAAGGGCCTTCCTCTTCTTTGTTGGCCTTCCACTTTACCAAGCATGATATCCCTCTCCAGGGAATGGTCCCTTCTAAGAACAGGACCGAAGTAGGTGACATGAAGTCTGGCCATTCTCGCCTTTAAGGAGCATTCTGGCTGCACTTCTTCCAGGACAACTCTGTTTGTTCTTCTGGCCGTCAACAGTGTTTTCAATATTTTGCCCCAACCCCACAAATCAAAGGCATCAGCTCTTCTTCAGTCTTCCTTATTCACTGTCCAGCTTCCACGTGCACATGAGGCAACTGAAAATACCACGGCTTGGGTCAGGTGGACCTTAGTCTTCAAAGTGACATCTTTGCCTAACACTTTAAAGAGTCTTTTTGCAGCAGATCTGCCCAGTACAATGCACCGTCTGATTTCTTGACTGCTGCTTCCATGGGTGCTGACTATCAATCCAGGTGAAATGAAATCCTGACAACTTCAATTTTTCTCCATTTATAATGATTTTGCTTATTGTGAGGATATTAATTTGATGTTTAGATATAATCCATGCTGAAAACTATAGTCTTTGATCTTCATCAGTAAGTGCTTCAAGTTGTCTTCACTTTCAGCAAGCAGAGCTGTGTCGTCTGCATTATCTCAGGGTGTTAATGAGCCTTCCTCTGATCCTGATGCCGCATTCTTCTCCATAGAGTCCAGCTTCTTGGATTATGCTCAACACAAAGATTGGGTAAGGATGAGGAAAGGATACAACCCCGATGCACACCTTTCCTGATTTTAAACCAGGCAGTGTCTCCTTGTTCTGTTCAAATGTCAGCCTTGTGGTCTATGTATGCCTCCTATACTTAGACAATCAAGCGTTCTGGAATTCCTGTTCTTCTCCGTTATCCATAATTTTCTATAATCCACACAGTCAAACGCTTTTGCATAGTCAATAAAACACAAGTAAACATCTTTCTGGTATTCTTTGCTTTCAACTAAGATCCAACTGGGAGCTCCGGTAGCGTAGTGCCTAAGGCACTTGACTGCGAACTAGAAGGCTGGCAGTCTACTTCCATAGCGACACTGCCTCAGAAACCCAAGGAAGGGTCGCTATGAGTTGGATCTGACTCGACAACATATAACAACAAAAAACAACAAGAAGATCTATCTGATATCAGCAATATCTCTTGTTCCACATCCTCTTCTGAATCCAGTTCGCATTTCTGGAAGTCACTGCTAATAATATACTGCTGCAACCATTTTTGAATTATGGACAACAAAATATTACGTGTGTATGATATTAATGATATGTTTGATAATTTGCACATTCTGTTGGATCACCTTTCTTTGGAATAGGCACAAATATTAGTCTCTTCCAGTCAGTTGGCCAGACAGCTGTCTTTCAAATTTCTTACCATAAATGAGTAAGCGTCTTCAGTGTTGTATTCATTTGTTGAAATACCTCAATGGGTATTCCGTCAATTCCTGCAGCCTCATTTTTTGCCAATGCCTTCAGTGCAGCCTCGACTTCTTCCTTTGATACCATTGGTTCTTGATCACATGCCACCTCCTGAAATGGATGGACATAGACCAGTTCTTTTTGGTAAAGTGACTCTGTGTTTTCCTTCCATCTTCTTTTGATGCTTCCTGCATCATTCAGTATTTTGCCCATAGAATCTTTCAATATTGCAACTCGAGGCTTGATTTTTCTCTTCAGTTCTTTGCGCTTGAGAAATGCCAAGCATATTCTTCCTTTAGGTTTACTAACTCCAGGTCTCTGCACATCTCGGGATAACACTTTACCCTGTCTTCCTGAACTGCCATGTGAAACCCTCTGCTCACTTGTTTTATTCCAGCGTTTCCTTCACTCACTTCAGCTGCTCTACTTTCAAGGGCAAGTTTCAGAGTCCTTCTGACACCCATTTTGGTCTTTTCTTCCTTTCCTGTCTTTTTAATGACCTTTTGCTTTGTTCATGTATGATGCTCTTGATGTCATCCCACAACTTGTCTGGTCTGTGGTCACTGGTATCCAACATGTCAAATCTCCTTCAGATGGTCTCTAAGTTCAAAGAGGGGATATAATCAAGGTCAAATTTCAGCTCTTGTGGACTTACTTTAATTTTCTTTAGCTTCAACTTGAACTTGCATGGGAGCAACGGATGGTCTGTACCACAGTCAGCTCCTGGCGTTGTCTTGGCTGAAGATATCGAGCTTCTCCATCGTCTCTTCCCACAGACAAAGTTGATCTGATTCTTGTGTATTCCATGTGGTGAACTCCACATGTGTAGCCACCATCTATGTTGCTGAAAAAAGGTATTTGCAATGAATAATTTCTATCTTGTGCAAAATTCTATCATGTGATCACTAGCATAATTTCTATCACCATGGCCATATTTTCCAACTACTGATGATTTTTCTTTGTTTCCACCTTTTGTCTTCCAATCACCAATAATTACCAGTACATCCTGACTGCATGTTTGGTCAACTGCAGACTGCAGAAGCTGATAAAAATCTTCCACTTCACCATTGTTGGCTTTGGTGGTTGGTGCAAAAATTTGAATAATAGTCGTATTAACCAGTCTTCCTTGAAGACATATAGATATTATCCTATCACTAACAGCACTGTACTCAGGATAGTCTTGAAACATCCTTTGTGATGATGAATGCCATGCCATTTCTCTTTAATTTGTCATTCCCGGTATACTAGATCATATGATTGTCTGATTCAAAATGGCCAAAACCAGTCCATTTCAGCTCACTAATGCCTAGGATATTGATCTTTATGCATTCCATTGCATTTTTGACAACTTCCAATTTTCCTAGATTCAGACTTCAACATTCCATGTTCCGGTTATTAATGGATGTCTGCAGCTGTTTCGTCCCATTTTGAGTTGGGCCACATTAGCAACTAGAGGCCCAGAAAGTTTCACTCCACCCACATCATTGAGGTCGATTCTATTCTGATGAGGCAGCTCTTTCCGAGTCACATTCTGAGTGCCTCCCAGTGTGAGGGGCTCATCTTCCGGCACTACATCAGACACTGTCTCAGAGCTACTCATCAAGTTTTCCAGCAGTATCTCAGACAGTGTTTCACTCTCTTCATAAGGTTTTCATTGGCCAGTTTTTTCAGAGGTGGATGGCCTCATCCTTGTTCCCAGTCCATCTTCGTTTGGAAGTGCTGTTGAACCCTGCCCACCAGAGATGACTCTGCTGGTATGTGGAATAGTAATGGCGTAGCCTCCAGCCTCCCAGCAACACTCAAGCCAATGCAGAATGACGGACTGACAGATGAGTGGTAGACAACCTCAGTACAACTCTAAAAACAAGGACATTAATATTGATACACTGGGCAAATCTGCTGCACAAGATCTCTTTAAAGTGTTGAAGAGCAGAGATGACACTTTACACAAAACTAAAGTGTTCCTGACCCAAGCCATGGTGATCTCAGTTGCCTCATATGCATGTGAGTGCTGGACAACAAATCAAATGAAGAAGACCAAAGAAGAGTTATGCTTTTGAGTTGTGGTGCTGGTGAAGAATGCTGACAGTACCATGGGCTGCCAAAAGAAAAAACAAATCTGTCTTGGAAGAAGTGCAGCTGGAATGCTTCTTTGAAGTGAGGAACAGCCAGGCTTCATCTCATCTACTTTGATCCTGTTCTCAGAAGGGATCATTCCCTGGAGAAGGGGATCATGCTTGGTAAAGTGGAGGGTCAGCGAGAAAGGGGAAGCCCCTCAACGAGATGGACTGATACAGTGGCTGCAACAATGGACTCGGGTACAGCAAGGATTGTGAGGGTGGCGAAAGGTTGGATAGTGCTTCCTTCTGTTGTACGTGAGGTCGCTATGAGTTGGAGCCAACTTGACAGTACCTAACAACAACAAAATGTTGGTGTGGTACTTCAATCCAACCCATAAGCCCAATTCAAATTCCACCAATTGTTCTATAAAGTACTTTGTAAATACCTGTGCCATTGTGGTCCAGGTCTGAGTGCAGGGTTATGAAACCCACTGTTGTAGAGTGGATTCTGACCCACAGCGCCCCTAGAGGACAGAGTGGAACTGCCCACAGGGTCTCTGAGGCTGTCAATCTTCACGGAAGCAAAGCCCAAACCACACCCACTGCCGTGGAGTCCATTCTGACCCACAGTGCACCTAGGGGACAGAGTGGAACTGCCCATAGGGTCTCCGGGGCTGTCAATCTTCATGGAAGCAGACTGCCTCATCTTTCTCCCCAGGAGCAGCTAGTGGGTTCCAACCACTGACCTATCAGTTAGCAGCCAAATGCTTTAACCACTGCTCCAGCAGGGCTCCTCAAGCATACTCTTAATATGTAAAAAAACAAAACAAACTAAAAAAACTAAAATGCAGCCTTTTTTTGTGTTTACACATATTTTTAAACATCCCAGAGTCATACTTTTTGAGGTACTGCAAGGGTCTTTATCCAATCACATCTCTCTGTAACTAAGATGCAAGAGGCTTTATCCAGTCACATCCCTGTAACTAAGCTGTGCTCGGAGAGAGAGGGCAGTTGGGCTGGCAGGAGCATGGGCCTGCCTCTCTCCTTGCGAAGTCCAAAGGCTCCTCACTTTGAGTGAAGCTCGTGGGACGGGGCAGGGGAACACACATTTTGGCGGGAAATGACAAGCTGCCAAACATTAAACATCCATCAGCAAAGGTCTGGTCTGTGCCCCCTCAGCATCCACAACTGCGCAGTCTGTTACCTCGTTTCTTGGCCTGGGCCACCATCTCCTCGTACTGCTGCCTGTGTTTCTGCGCCTCTTCAGCGGGCTTTGCTGGGAGATTTCTTGATAGAAAACAAAGGTTCCTATCATTACAAGTAGTGAACTGAAGTCTTTGAGGGACAAAACCTGAAGCATTATTTACTGAAAAACTATGAAGCTAAAGGGCTAATATTACATTTTCCAAAATCACAACCAGCTCCGCTTTTTCAGAAGATAGTCCCTTAAAAGTAAAAAGAAATTCATTGTGGGGAATTTGGAGCCAACAAGGCAGCAGGAAAGTAACAAGTACTCGGGACTCCAGTACATTTACCAACCGGCACCCCCATTGCCGACCGCTCCTTGTCTGCAGGAGCCCTGGCTGCACACGGCACTTACACATCAGTGTGTCTCCAGGGCAGGTTTCTAAGTCAGCTTCCCATCAGCCTCCCAACACTTCTGACTGTGTACAGAAAAGCATCCTGCACTTCAGTGTGTCTAAAGGGTGGTGCTCTGGTGGCCTAGTGCCTCAGGCACTTGACTGCTAACCAGAAGGCTAGCAGTTCAAATCCACCAGCCACTCCTCAGGAGGAAGATGGGGCAATCTACTTCCGTAGAGATACCGCCTCGGAAACCCAAGGAGGGGTTGCTATGAGGTGGACAGTTCGACAGCAGTGTTTATTTTTTTTTTATAAAGGGTGGTGTGAACCTTCAAACCCTCCTCTTTTAGAAACACAGACATGCTGGGGCACCAGCAACACTCCAGGATATCTCGGAGTGCACACCCCTCCCCAGCATACCCCTGGGGTGCCTCAGAATACGCGTCCCTGCCCGGCACACCTCTGGGTGCCTCGGAGTACACGCCCCTGCCCAGCACAGCCTGCCCCACCTGCAAGCATGGTCTGTAACCAGAGAACTGGACCTGCCCCGTCACAGGAGCCTGTAGACACAACCCCATGCCAGCAGGCGGTTCAGGACCCAGTCAACAATCACAGACCCACTTCCTGGTGTTTCCCCCAGCTCCTACCAATGGTCAGTGCAGAGGCAAAGCCACCTGGATGGACAATCTAGGCCAAACCTCGGTGCTGAAGGGCCACTTTTCACACAGGTCATTAATGTCATCAGCACACGTGTGCTAGGACTGAGGGAGCTGACACACGCCCCCCCCCCCAGTCCTCTGAATGAAGGGGCAACTAGCACGCTGCTCGCCCACTGCCAAGCCATTCCCCAGAGACTCACGCAGGCCGGTCTTCCAGGATGAGGGCAGTGGTGGACAGGGGCTCAAAGGCTAGACTTCTCCGTACGTTCTGCCTGGGGGAGGGCGGCCTGCTGGGTCGACCAGCCTTGTCTTCATTTTCCTGGAACAAAAACATGAATGAGGTCACTGGGGACAGCTCTGGTGTGACGGAACCCAATACCCCAGACCAGCCTGGATGCGACTGGGAGCATGTGTGTCAGGGTAGAACTGTGCACCACATGGGTTACAAGCGCTGACGCGTAGGGAGGAGACCACTAGGCCTTTCTCCCAAGGTGCCGCTGGGGGGACTCAAACCTCCAACCTGTCAGTGAGCTGCCGAGTGCGGGACCTCACTACCTGTCGGTGAGCTGCCGGGTGTGGGACCTCACCGTCCATAGGTGAACTGCTGAGTGTGGGACCTCACTGTCTGTCAGTGAGCTGCCAGGTGTGACCTCGTTGTCTGTCTGTGAGCTGCCGAGTGCAGACCTCACCGTTTGTTGGTGAGCTGCCGAGTGCACACCTCACCACCTGTCGGTGAGCTGCCAAGCGTGGGACCTCACCGTCTGTCGGTGGACTGCCAGGTGCAGGACCTCACCACCTGTCGGTGAACTGCCAGGTGCAGGACCTCACCACCTGTCAGTGAGCTGACAAGTGTGGGACCTCACCACCTGTTGGTGAACTGCCAGGTGCGGGACCTCACCACCTGTCGGTGAACTGCCAGGTGTGGTACCTCACCACCTGTTGGTGGACTGCCAGGTGCAGGACCTCACCACCTGTCGGTGAGCTGCCCAGTGCGGGACCTCACCACCTCTTGGTGGACTGCCAGGTGCAGGACCTCACCACCTGTCAGTGAGCTGACGAGTGTGGGACCTCACCACCTGTTGGTGAACTGCCAGGTGCGGGACCTCACCACCTGTCGGTGAGCTGCCAAGCGTGGGACCTCACCGTCTGTTGGTGAACTGCCAGGTGTGGAACCTCACCACTGGAGAATGAAGCCACCTCAGTCAAGGTGTTTGTTAACTGAAGTCTGTAGAGTTGGTTTGGAGGATAGTCAGTAGAAGGAACTGCCTGCTGGCTACCTTCCGTGCCCCTGTGCAGCCACACACCCACCTCAGTCCCCTGTGCTTCACTGGGTACATCTCCGGGTACAAGGAGGGATGTGTGTCTCCACACCCCAGCTCACTTCCTCACTAGTCACGCCCAGTCTACCCCCTCACCCACTCCTTACATCCTATGGCACTGTGTACAACCTGTCAGCAACTCCAATCTTTTTTGAAACAAGAGAAGAGTCAGAAGTCCTTTGCATGCAGATGACTGAAATCGCCTCATTTTCTCAAAGCAAGAACACATAAGAAATTCCTCCATGTTACCAAACAGTCCCTGTCCAGGAAATCCAGGCTCAGCCCATGTCGCTGGGTCACTAGCTTGCTCCAAGCACTCCAAACACTCGGGCTCTGTCACACCCAGTGCCCAGAGTCCAGGCACTCACTGGGGCTGAGGGAGCTAGCTCCCTCATACAACTCTGCTAAAGGATCAATCAGAAAAAAGACCAAAACAAAATGAAGAAAGCCTAAGAATCACATCAGACACCATCAAGAGGAATAACCTACATGCAATAACCTTTTCAGAACAGGAAGAGATAAATAAAACCACAGAGAAAATTGTCAAAGATTTGTTGGAGAAGAATTCCGTGATATGATGAAAGACAAGAATATATCCATTCAAGAAGTTTAAGGAACCCCAAACAGGATAGACCCCAAAAGAAGATCACCAAGACACATCATAATCAAATTCACCAAAACCAAAGACAAAGAAAATATCCTGAAAACAGCACATGAAAAACAAAAAGTTACCCACAAAGGGCAACCAATAACACTAAGCTCTGATTTCTTGGCAGAAACTACGCAGGTGAGAAGGCAAAGGAATGATACATACAAAAACCTGAAAGAAAAAAAATTGCCAACAAAGAATTATATACCCAGAAAAACTGTCCCTCAAATGGGAGCGTGAAATTAGGACATTTCCATATGAACAGACATTAAGGGGATTTGTTAAACTACAAACTTACAAGAGATGCAAAAGGGAGTCCTTCACACAGAGAACCAACAACAGCAGACAACAACCAATGATTTATACACATGATGAAACCCAGAAATTAACATACTTACAGAAGTATCCAAACTAAAACTATCTTACAAGACTGTAAACAGGGAACTAGAGACATCAATCGGTAAATGAAGACAACTACAAACCAAAAAGCAGGAATAAACAGCCTAAGTATAGAACTTCCAAATGGTTTGTAAGTCAAAGCAACTGCTAGATAGAACAGACTGTTCTAAACTTGGGAAGACAATTATAAATCACAAGTTGACTTCAAAGGAAAGTAATAAACCTTCAAATCAAAATAAAAAAAGGGAGACGTAAAAATATTTAGTAAACACTAAAACAACAGCAATGACAGAAATGATAAAAAAAATTCATAAGCAGAGTAAGATCAGCACAGAAAATTATATGGAACAAAGAAATCAGCAACGCCACAAAAAAACACATAACAAATGACAGCAATAAATTCATACTTGTCAATAATTACACTGACTGTAAATGGATTAAATGCACCACTCAAGAGACAGAGCATTGCAGACTGGATAAGAAAACATAACCCATCAATATACTGTCTACAAAAGACTCATCTTAGACACAAAATAGACTACAAATCAAAGGTTGGAAAAAGATATATAAAGCAAATGGCAATAAAAAAAAAAGAGCAGGAGTGGCAATATTAATTTCTGATACAATAGACTTTCAGACAAAAACTACCATAAGAGACAAGGAAGGACATTATATAAAGATTAAATGACAGCTGAACAAGGGGACATAATCATAATAAATATCTACACACCCAATAAAAGAGCCCCAAAATACATAAATCAGACTCTAACAGAATTGAAAAGACAAACAGATGACTCCACAGTGATAGCTGCTGTTGTTGTTAGGTGCTACTGAGTCAGCTCCGACTCATAGTGACCCTCTGTACAACAGTTCTGTGCCAGCCTCACAATCCTCGCTGTACCTGAGCCCATCTGTGATAGGCAGAGCTGTGTGTCAACTTGGTTGAACCACGATTCTGAGTGGTTCAGGCAGATGTCATGTGGTTATTCCCACGATGAGATCTGATGTATATACTTTGAGTACCCAATCAGCTGAAAGGGAGTTTCCTTAGGGGTATGGCCTGCTTCCTTTATATATATATATGTATATATACAGATGTCCTGGGAAAACTCAGGAACCTTCTGTGAATATAGATCCTGCTGTACTCCCTAAAACTGTCCTGTGAGTGAACAATCCACCATTTTGCCTGGTGACATTGGATTCATCATCTGCCAAAGTGAACCGCTGTTACACTGCCTGCTAACCTTGAGTTCATCAGCCCCTGCAGCTGTGTGAGTTGAGAAAAGCCTTGTGGTAGCTAAGGTTGTATGTCACCTTGGCTGGACCTGGTTGAATGGCTGGGCAGCTGGTGGTAGTTATTCCCCATGATGAGACTGGTCATCAACTCCATGGTGGCAACTACCACAAACAGCTGAGTAGCTGCTTTAGAGACGTGGTCTGCTTCCCGTGTATAAGCAGCAGCTTTGGGAATGGTCTCCAGCTTATGGCACACTTGAACCCCGCAAGTAGCCGGGCTGTTGTTCTGCAGCCTGCCATGCTCTGCTGACCTTGGGACTTTCAATGGACTTGAATCAAAGGCCTGTCATGTGGTTTGGTAACATTGGGACTGTGCCTTTATTACCTGTCAACCTTGGGCTTGTCAGCCTCAGCAGCCAGAAGCTGTCTGAGTGAAGAAAAGCCTCCAGCTTCAGTGGGCCAGGAGCAGGAGACAGAGCTGAAGCCCAAGGTTGTGGAGCTTTCACCCAGCCCCTCGAGCCTGGCAGTTTGAACTTGGACTTAAAGCTTCCAAACTGTAAGAGAATAAACTCCTGTTTGTTAAAGCCATCCCATTTGTGGTATATTCCTGTCAGAGCAGCACTAGGTAATCAAAACAAGCCTCCAGCTTGACTTTTGATCCAGAAACTTGGGAATTGCCAGCCTCTACAATTGTGTGAGTCAATTTCCTAAGATAAATTTCTTTTTTTTTTCTTTTGCTTCTCTAGAGAACCCAGTCTAACACACCATCATTGCAGCCACTGTGTCAATCCACCTTGTTGAGGGCCTTCCCCTTTTTCATTGACCCTTCACTTTACCAAGCATGATATCCTTCTCCAGGGAATGGTTCCTTCTGACAACATGACCAAAGTAGATGAGATGCAGTCTAGCCATTCTTGCTTCCAAGGAGCATTCTGGCTGCGGTTCTTCCAGGGCACATTTGTTTGTTCTTCTCCAACACCACACCTCAAAAGTATGAACTCTTCTTCGGTCTTCCTTGGTCATTGTTCATTCACAGTAATAGTATATACCACCATCAATAAAAGATGGAACAACTGTAAAGAAACTCAACAAAGACAACCTGACCTTGTAGACACCTACAGAGCACTTCACCCAACAACAAGTGAAATATACATGTTTTTTCAGCACATTGAACATTCTCCAGGATAGACCATATGTTAGGCCACAACGCAAGCCTTAATACATTTTAAAACACCAAAATACTGCAAAGAATCTTCTCAGATCACCATGCTATAAAATCTGAAATCAACACCAAGAAGATCAACAGAAAAAGAGCAAACACATAGAAACTAAATAACACCCTCCTTAAAAACAAGTAGGTAAGAGAAGAAATAAAAAATAAAATAAAATAATTCCTTGAATCAAATGGTTATGAAAATATAAACATACCAAAATCTTTGGGACATATCAAAAGCAGTGATCAGAGGGCAATTTATAGCAATAGATGCACACATCAAAAAGAAGAGCGAGCCAAAACCAACACTTTAACCCAACATCTCCAACAATTACAAAAAGAGCAGCAAAAAAACCCCTACAGTTATCAGAAGAAATAAATGTAACAAAAAACAGACAATAAAAAAACCCCACAACACTAGAAGTTGGTTCTTTGAAAAGATTAATAAAATCAACAAACCACTGGCAAACTTAACAAAGGAAAAGAAGAAGATGTAAATAAGAAATGAAAC
>NW_006922192.1:738028-738570 GCF_000298275.1 Orycteropus afer afer | reverse complement strand
GTGATGATTTTTTTTTTTTTTTTTAATATTGAGATGCTCGCCCAGTGAGGGCAGTTCAGGTTTTATGCCTGGTTCCCTAAGTGCCCTATGTCTCACAGTCAGAGGTGGAGCCCAGCAGAGGGCATAATGAACGCAGGGAGCCCAGCAGAGGAGACCCCTGCCAGGAGGCCGCAGCCAGGCCCACACAGCTCACACAGGCCCTGTGCTGGGAGGCCCAGCCACCACTGGTGGTGGGTGCACCTGTGGGGGCAGCAGAGGCTGAGACTGCGTGTCCAGCGCGCCGACTCCACGTGGGCAGGGGGCGCAGCCATCCAACCAGAGGGGCGAGGCAGGGCGAGGCGGGGCGAGAGGGGACCGTCTGGAAGGGATCACAGCCAGGCCCCAGGGACAAGCACACAGATGAGCAGAGACACCAAGAGAGGGCAATGCGCCGGCTGTTGGGCGCTGGGGGCGTCTGGGATCCTCTGCGGAACACAGACGGCGTCTGCTCCAGGCCAGGTCCCAGCCGAGCCGAGGCTGCAGGGGGCCGCCCCGAGAGCACA
>NW_006922192.1:731580-737282 GCF_000298275.1 Orycteropus afer afer | reverse complement strand
GGGGGAGAGGGCAGGGGCTGAGTGGGGGGATGCGAGCGGGACACGAGGGAGGATGTGTGGGGGACGTGAGGGTCGAAGAGTGGCAGGCTGGCTGCCCCTGCCCCTCCCCAACCACAGCCGCAGCATCGTGACCTTGGGCGCATTCCTCACCCCCAAGCCTGCTTTCGGTCTGCTGCCAACGGCAGGTTGAACGGGGAGGAGAGGAGGCGGAGCCAGCTGCAGCAGTGCCGGACAGCGACTGGGGCAGGAGCATCACCGCCCGGGGGACCGACCCTCCTGTGACAGGGCAGACCGCACTGCCGGAGACCGGCGCCAGGACCTCTGCGGCTGCGACATGCAGCTGTGGGTACTGTCATTGGCACCAGTGACCTGTGAGGCCTTGCGGAGTCAGGACGAGTCCCCGTCTCTCCCCTTCCACTGGTGTCTTCCCAGAGCGCAGCTCTGAGGGGCCCCGACCTGTCCTGTCTCTCAGAGAACCCGGGGCACTGCTTCGGCGAGGGAGGTGGGCTTCCGGAAGGCGGCGCATTCGCGCAGACGGTCTACCACCCTGCGAGGGTCCCCAGGCAAACGGGCCCCGGCCATGTGGGAGCTCTTGGCCTGAAAGCAGGACGCACAGCGCACCTGCGTCCTGGGTGACGAGAACTCGGCTGAGGGCGCTGCACTCGCTCCCAGGCTCTCTGGGACCCGTCAGCCCTGAACCTTGCCGAAAGGCCGTCCAGACCCCGCACCGCCGTGGCGGACGGGAGCGTCTCCCTACCCAAGCGCACTCACCGGCCGGCACACGCATGGGCGCGCCCCCACACAGACGTGCACACAGGTCCACCCACTCGTGCACACGCGCGCGCCCGTCCCCAGCGGCGGCACAGGGCGCGGGCCCGACTCACCATGAACGCGCGGGGCTCAGGGGCGCGCGGCCGGCGGCTCCATGCCTCCTTCGGGGGTCACCGCCCTCCGCCGCGCCCGGGCCCACCCACCCAGGGACCCAGGGACCGACCCGCGGACGCCGGGCCGGGCTGCGACGGCGGCGGGGCGGGGCCAGGCCGCTCAATCGCGCTCCGATGCCGCGAACGCAGGCGATCGGTTCGCTCCGCCTCCGCCGCTCAGGCCTGGCTCGCCCAGACCACGGCTGGGGAGGGAGCCGGGGATGGAGGGGCCAGAAGACCCGGCCGCGGGACCCCAGTCTCCCAGACGCGTCGGTGTCCACGGCGCATCGTGGCGATGCCGAGGGCGCGGAGGCGCAGCTGCGCCCCATTCCCGACAGGGGCGCGGGCGCCGGGCGAAAAGGTGAGCGCATCCGCGCGGCTCCAGCGCCCCCCTGCGGCGCGCTCTGCCGGATCCCAGTTCCAGTCCTCAGACTCCCGTCCTATCCTAACGGGACATTGAGGCACAGGGCAGCAGGGTCTAGCCGCGACCTTGTGCCACCCTCACCCCAAGGCCTGACCGGGCGAGTCCTACTTGTAGGAATCTGCCGTCAGGACGCCAGACGTGCAGGTGAAGACCGGGGATTCCGGTGAAGGATGCCCCAACCATTGCCAACCCATAAGGGTCCAAACCTCATAACCATCTAAACCTGGGCACTAGGGCCCTGGTTAAAGACAGCGCCACCCCCACAGGATGCATGTGCCTCACTGGGCGTGCACACCTTAAGAACGAAGGAGCAGGGAGGCCAACACACAGCCAACTAACCACGATCTAATTTGTCAAGTAAAGGATGAGAAGTATTTCCCAACAGGAACTACACAAAAACACTAACTGGGTCATCTCTGGGCAGTGGTCAATCACTGCCAGGAGTGGGCCCCGACTCACATGTACAAGTAAAGGATTGGGCAGAAGAGTGTGAGAAGCTCCTCCTGGGGACATTCCCCAGCAAGCGGAACACCCCTGGGATGCAGTTCAGAGCACTTTTCATAATGACCCAAACTGGAAACAAACCCAGTGTCCACTGACTGGTGAGCAAGCAGCAGTGAAAAGAATGAAGACTACACTGTAGCATGGCTGAACCCTCATGAGAGGAACCACTGGCCAACCATGTAACATGGCTGAACCCTGATGAGAGGAACCACTGACTAACCATGTAACACCGCTGAACCCTGAGGAGAGGAACAACTGGCCAACCATGTAACACGGCTGAACCCTGATGAGAGGAACCACCGACCAACCATGTAACACGGCTGAACCCTGATGAGAGGAACCACCGGCCAACCAGGTAACATGGCTGAACCCAGATGAAAGGAACCACCGACCAACCATGTAACATGGCTGATGAGAGGAACCACCAACCAACCATGTAACATGGCTGAACCCTGATGAGAGGAACCACTGACTAACCATGTAACACAGCCGAACCCTGAGGAGAGGAACAACCTGCCAACCATGTAACATGGCTGAACCCAGATGAGAGGAACCATCGACCAACCATGTAACATGGCTGATGAGAGGAACCACCAACCAACCATACTGTAACACGGCTGAACCCGGATGAGAGGAACCACCGACTAACGATGTAACACGGCTGAACCCAGATGAGAGGAACCACCGACCAACCATGTAACATGGCTGAACCCAGATGAGAGGAACCACCAACAAACCATGTAACTTGGCTGAACCCTGATGAGAGGAACAACCGGCCAACCATGTAACATGGCTGAACCCTGATGAGAGGAACCACTGACCGACCACGTAACACGGCTGAACCCTGATGAAAGGAACAACTGACCATGTAACACGGCTGAACCCTGATGAGAGGAACCGCTGACCGACCATGTAACACGGCTGAACCCTGATGAAAGGAACAACTGACCAACCATGTAACACGGCTGAACCCTGATAAGAGGAATCATCGACAGACCATGTTGTAACACAGCTGAACCTCAAAAATGGGCTGCTATGCCAATAACAGTGGACACAGAAGACAAGCAGCATGACCCTACTCACGTGGAATTTGTATTTTCCTTTTTTGTTTGGCTTAGTGTTCTAAATATATGAATTTTCTTAAAAGGCACATTTCTAGAGACAGCAAATTAGCGTTTGCCTGGAGCTGGGGGTAAGACTGACTGAAAACAGGTAAGAGGGGTCTGTCAGGTGATGAGGAATACAGCGGCCTGAAAGACGGCCCTAGCTGCACAGCAGTACATTCACTACAAACCACCGAGCGCATGTGCGACTCTGACGGTACGTAAAGAATTTTTCAACACAGGAGAGTTGACTGGGGCTGGAAGGATGGGGAAGGCTTTGTTAGGAAAAATGATCTAGAGCTTGGAGAAAAGGCAAAAGCAGGGGTGAGGGAGGGAAGCGTGCCTGCAGTCCAAACACAGCACGTCCCCCGGAAGCAGGGGTGAGGGAGGGAGGCGAGCCTGCAGTCCAGACGCGGGCAGGTCCCACGGGCCTGTCGAGGACCATCTCTTCTCTAGGCTGTGCCTGTGGTATCTGGTTGGATTACCGCCCAGATTCTGCAGTTACGCGTCAGCCAGGAGATTTATGTCCAGTGGGAAAGAGGAGCCTAAAGATTATGACTGATACTCCCGGGGCTGCTTGCCAGTTGGTGTAAGTCCAGCCTAGCCATCTTCTAACACTTTTTGGGTTTTATGCCTAAAGTAGGCATCTACTTTACCATCTCACTGTTCTCAATGAGATAAACAGACCTTATATGAACAACAACACGAGTGACCGGGACGAGAAGAGGTTGTGTGTTAGTGTCGTGGAGGAGATTCCCACTCAGCGCCCCAGAGGGCGGATCAGAACCGTCCCGTAGCCTTTCCAGGGCTGCCAATCTTCACAGAAGCAACGCCCAAACCACACCCACTGCGTGGGGCGGATGGACTTCCTGTGCCCCAGAGGGCGGAGCAGAGCCATCTCACAGGGTTTCCTAGATGGTCATCTTTATGGAAGCAGATCACCAGCCTTCTCTCAGAGCCGCTGGTTGGGTTTGAACCACCAACCTTTCAGTTACCAGCCTAGCACTAAACCGCTACACCACCAGAGACTCCTTGTGAGAAAAGGCAGGAACTGTCTTTGGCAAGAGAACAACGGATGCACGGGCAAGGGCGACGCACAGACCTGACTTGGTCCTGCTTCAGAGAAAGCAGCTCGGTGTGACTGGGGCCACAGAGAGCAGTCTGAATCCCTGATGCGACTGGAATCCCTGACCCATTTCGTGGTTTTGTAGGAGAACCTCGGCTCTTATGGGCTGACGAATGAAGGAGGGTGATGTCCTCACAGAGAAAGGAACAACGTGCACACGGCCAGTGGCCAGCACAGGTCCCATCTAGGTGGAGGGTGTGGGTGCTTGGGAAATTGCTCTTGGAGCCCTTCTGGAGGTTTGAAGTTTTCCTTCACGGGGGTCACAACAGAGTAAAAAGGCGAGGGGGATGGCCTCCTTCAGAAGCTGCTCAGCCCCCCGCATGCACTGTAGTCCTCGTCAACCTGGCTTGCTGACGGCATGGCCAGGGCACCTTAGGTCTAAGAGTACGGACGACACTAAAGCTCCCCACGTCGTCAACCCCGATCCCTCTGGCACCTGCTTACACTAAAAAGTTTCACTTTTACTTTTTAAATGGCTTTATCTTAAGAGGAATAAAAGTTATACATAGAAAAACTGCCGAATGAAAAATGCCACATGCAAACGGGCTGCCCACGTGGCTTTGTTAATATCTTACGCATCGTCCACAAATTAACGTCATGGGAAAATGTGTGGCTGACCATCCACTCGCGCTGCTTGATTCCCGGAGCTCCAGAACAACACAGCCAGAGCCCGGGCTCCCTCACGGAGGCCAACCACCTGCTCCACTCCGACCTCTGACAGGGGGCCGTTTCTCAGACCCACCACACGCCCACCCACCTGAATGTGGCATGAGCAGCGGAGACATCAAGGGACAGTGATAAAGTTTACACCTGAACGAGGAGGCGGAAGCTGACGTGTGCCAAGACGGGGACTGCAATGGGAGCAGCCCAGCAGAAAGGAGGGAACCGGGAGCTTTGTCCTCAGGCATGAAACCGGACGCCCACAGATGCCCTGTGGACATGCTGTGGGGCAGCCCGAACTCTGGCACAGAGCTCAGCGTGGGGGTCCTGCTGCAGACAGACAGGGCGAGTGGTAAAGCCTGGCTGAGAAGCCCTGGAGAGTGGCCAGAGCAGGCAGTGCTGACGACCAGCAGAGAGGACTACGGTAGACTATGGCGGCCAAGCAGCCAGGGGCGAGAGAGGTCAGCAGGGTCAAAGGTGGCTGAGGCACCCAGTGAAACCAGGGCTGAGACTTGACCTGCAGACGGTGCCCGCAGTCCCTGGTGACCTGAAGACCAGGTTTGGAGCCATGTGTATGTGGTGTGAACCCCACAGTCCACGCCGTCACCAAGTCACAACTGCCATGAGTGCCTGTGGAGCCATCTGTCCCACCTATCCAAGGAGCAAGGGCCAGCCACATAAGCTGTGCCCTTCACTGTAACCCCAGGTGGCCACACCTGGCAGCTCAACACTGAAACAAGCGCCAGGACTGTGGCACCAAGAAAGGCAGTGCTCTGTGTTACAAAGCCAGGACTGCACCCTGGCTGTCACCTTCCGGCCAGTGGAGCCACTGGGGCCCAAGCACATCCGAGCCACCACAGAGGCCTGCCCCAGGCGGCGGGGAGCAGCGGCAGACAGGGCCGGTGGCCAGAACAGGTAAGGCAGGCGGGGGACAGCCCCCAGGCGGCGGGGAGCAGCGGCAG
>NW_006922192.1:720914-730755 GCF_000298275.1 Orycteropus afer afer | reverse complement strand
ATAAAGATTGATATCCTGGGCATTAGTGAGCTGAAATGGACTGGTTTGGGCCATTTTGAATCAGACAAACATGTGATCTACTCTGCCAGGAATGACAGTTTGAAGAGAAATGGGGTGGCATTCATCATCACAAAGGATGTTTCAAGATCTGTCCTGAAGTACAATGCTGTCAGTGATAGAATAATATCCATACACCTACAAGGAAAGCCAGTTAATACTGGCACCAAGCACCAAAGCCAAAAATGAGGAAATTGAAGATTTTTTACCAACTTCTGCAGTCTGAAATTGACCGAACATGCAATCAAGGTGTGTTGATTATCACTGGTGACTGGAATGCAAAAGTTGGAAACAAAGAAGAGTCACTGGTAGTTGGAATATTTGGCCTTGGTGACAGAAATAACACTGGAGATCGCATGATAGAATTTTGCAAGATGAACAACTTATTCATTGCTAATACCATTTTTCAACAACGCAAATGGGGTCTATATATGTGGACTTTGCCAGACGGAGTGCACAAGAATCAGACAGACTACATCTGTGGCAAGAGGAGATGGAAAAGCTCAAAATCTTCAGCCAAAACAAGGTCAGGAGCTGACTGTGGAACCGACCATCAACTGCTCATTTGCAAGTTCAAGCTGAAGTTGAAGACAATTAAAACAAGTCCATGAGAGCCAAAATATGACCTGGAATATATCTCTCCTGAATTTAGAGACCATCTAAAGAATAGATTTGATGCACTGAACACCAGTGACCGAAAACCAGAAGAATTATGGGATGACATCAAGAACATCATCCATGAAGAAAGCAAGAGGTCATTGAGAATACAAGAAAGAAAGAAAAGACCAAAACGGATGTCGGAAGAGACTCTGAGACTTGCCCTTGAACAGAGAGTAGCCAAAGCAAATGGAAGAAATAACAAGATAAAAGAACTGAACAGAAGATTTCAAAGAGCAGCTCGAGCAGACAAAACCAATTGTTATAACGTAATGTGCAAAGATCTGGAGTTAGAAAGCCAAAAGGGAAGAACACACTTGGCATTTCTCGAGCTGAAAGAACTGAAGAGGAAATCCAAGCCTCGAGTTGCAATATTGAGAGATTCTATGGGCAAAATATTGAATGATGCAGGAAACATCCAAAGGAGATGGAAGGAATACACAGAGTCCCTGTACCAAAAAGACCAGCTCGATGTTCATCCATTTCAGGAGGTGGCATAGGATCAAGAACCAATGTACTGAAGGAGGAAGATGAAGCTGTGCTGAGGGAAGTGGTGAGAAACCAGGCGCCAGGAAGTGACAGGATCTGCAGTACGATTACACCTCAGTGTAAAAAACCAAAATCCTCACACCAGGACCAATAAACAGCCTCATGATCAATGGAGAAAAGACTGAAGTTGTCAAAGACTTCATATTACTTGCTTCTACAATCATCACCAATGGAAGCAGCAGTCAAAATATCAGACATCATATAGAACTGGGCAAATCAGCTGCAAAGGACCTCTTTCAAGTACTAAAGAGCAAGGATGTCTCCTTGAGGACTAAGGTGCGCCTGACACAAGCCATGATATTTCCAATCACCTCATATGCATGTGAGAGCTGGACAATGAATAGGGAAGACCGAAGAAGAGTTGATGCTTTTGAGTTGTGGTGCTGGCAAAGAATGCTGAAAATACCATGGACTGCTGAAAGAACAGATCTGTCCTGGAGGAAGTGCAGCCAGAATGCTCCTTGGAAGCGAGAATGGCCAGACTTCCTCTCACCTACTTTGGTCATGTTGTCAGAAGGGACTATTTCCTGGAGAAGGATGTCATGCTTGGCAAAGTGGAGGAACAATGAAAAAGGGGAAGGCTCTTAACGAGATGGATTGACACAGTGGCTGCAACGATGGGCTTGGGTGTATCAAGGATCATAGGGTAACAAGGTTACTATGAGTCAGAGACGACTCAATGGCACCTAACAACAGCGATGACACCACCACCACAGGGGCCTGCAAGTGGCAGTCTTCAAGGGCACACCCCCACCTTTATTTTCTGAGCTTCTCTGATTTTCAGACCAAACTGGAGTCTCTGGGTGTCACTGCACCTGGTCTTCCCCAGCGTCCACGGTCCCTGCTTGTGCAGCATCCTCAGACCCCACGTGGTTCTGGTCACGGACTCTCTGGGTGTTGTTGCACCTGCTGTCCCCCAGCATCCACAGTCCCTGCTTGTGCAGCATCCTCAGACCCCACGTGGTTCTGGTCATGGGCTCTCTGGGCGTCACTGCACCTGGTCTTCCCCAGCGTCCACGGTCCCTGCTTATGGATGGCCATGGTATCCCCTCCACCCACAGTCATTCGTCTAATGAATATCTCCCTGAAACTGGAAGGCACACTGAAGACAAGACAACTGGCGTTTGCACCATTTTTATGATGTCTGAAGGGGTAATGACATGACATTTCAGGGTTTCCCAAAGAAAACTTACCCACTGCCGTGAGGCCCTTCCTATCATGGCCCGCAGGACACAGCAGAACTACCCACTAGGATTTCCCAACCCACAAAGTTTACAGAAGTGTCATTCTCCTCCACAGGAGCTGGTGGGTTTGAAATGTCAACCTTTCGGTGCACAGCCAAGTGCTTAACCACTGCACCATCACAGCTCCTTCCAAAGAACGGTCACTATGTATATGTAACACCATGCCAAGAGAGCGAGGGCTTGTGTGCACCTGGTAGCCCATGTGCAGCACCCTGGGCAAGCTCGCTGCTGCCAGGGTACCACCTATGGACAGATGTGGCACACACTGCCCCGCCACCTCCAGCAATCCAGTGAGGAGGCCTCGGGATGTCCACTCCACAGATGAGAACGCAGGAGCGATAGCTGGACCACGGTCACACAGCTCGAAGGGGAGCTGGAAAGCAAACCCAGGCCTGCAGCTCAAGAGCATCAAGTGGCATGCAGCCCTCAGCAGGCCAGTCCACCACCCCACACGGGCACGAGCCAGCCCACCCAGGCCCCAGGGAGGCCTCGGCCTATCCCTTCATGTGGGAAAGAAACAATGGGGACAGCAAACTTCCTACAGCACTTCCTGTGTCCAACATGACTCTCCCCACACTACATAGTCTCAACCACTTCCTGTGTCCAACATGACTCTGCACACCACCTAGTCTAGATTGGTTCCGGTGTGCACACGACTCTCCGCACAATATAGTCTCTACCACTTCCTGTGTGCAATGACTCCCCACACTACGTAGTCTCCACAACTTTCTGTGTGTACATGACTCTCAGTGCACCACGCAGTCTCCACCACTTCCTGTGTGTACATGACTCTCTGCACACTGCGTAGTCTCCACCACTTCCTGTGTGTATGACTCCCCACACTATGCAGCCTCCACCACTTTCTGTGTGTACATGACTCTCAGTGTACCACGCAGTCTCCACCACTTCCTGTGCGCGTACAACACTCAGTGTACCACGTAGTCTCCACGACTTCCTGTGTGTACATGGCTCTCTGTACACTACGTAGTCTACACCACTTCCTGTGTGTATGACTCCCCACACTATGTAGTCTCCACCACTTTCTGTGTATACACGACTCTGCACACTACATAGTCCCCACCACTTCCTATGTCCAATATGACTCTTTGCATGCTAGGTAATCTGGATGACTTCCTGTGTCCAACACGACCCTCCCTACACTGCACAATTACGACCACTTCCTGTGTGCACATGCCTCTCAGTACTCCACTTGGTGTCAACCACTTAATCCTACCATCTGGGAGGGAAGGGCTGTTATTCTCCAAATTGGAGAGATGGCATCCGACTGTGAGGTCATGTTCTTGATCACTGTGAGGCTGCTGCTCCCACACAGCAATGCTCCAAAGAGAACAGGGTAGGAAGTGGGGTCCCCACCACACTGCTCTCATGCTCCACCTCAAGCTGGGCTATGCTCCCCAGGCTGGGTCACAGGTCTGCACCTCAAGGCCCAGCATGAGCTGACGTCTGCGACAGTAGCCAGCACAAGACTAGCACTAGAGCTGCAGAGCAGCAGGCCCTGACCCCGACTCCCGGGCCCTGTAATTTGAGCGGGGCACGGATGAGGGCCCCAGAGCAGCAGCACAAGCAGGTCAGGAGGACCATGTGACTTGCAGGTACAGTTGCATGGTTTATTATTGATGAAACAGGCCAGGTGCCCTCATCACAGTGAGGCTGGGTTACCCATAAGCAGTTGCCCTAGTTACCTCAGTCCACTAGATCTGCCAAGTTCAAGAACACAATCCCTGTTCACCTGAAAAAAAAGCAACAGGGTACCGAAGAGAACCAAGAGAGGACTGACACACGAGACGTTCGGGACCCAGGGAGTCAATGACCGTGGTTCCTTGTTGGAAAGTGGGCATTTCTTTTAAAAATACCTAGCAGCTTGGCCATCTAATGTCCTAAGAAGTTCACAGGTGAAAAGGATAGGACAGAAGGGTGAAGGGGAAAAGGAAACAGAAAGCAAGCAGCACTGATCCAGTGGGGGCGACCGCAACCAACGTCCCGAAACAAAATGGGCAGGAATTATCGCCCACCAAACCAATTTGCTCTGGAGACTTTCACCCAAATCACAACTTAAAGAAGAGTTTCCAGCTGAGCCTCCCATATAAACTCACGAGCTTAACGGTATGCTAGTTTTATAAGCCAACACAAAGCGACTCAAACTTCAGTCAAAGAACCTGGTGACGGGGTGGGTCTCCTGGCCAATGACTGCGTTCAGAGTTCACGCCATCTGCCCAGCCATGAAGCCAGAAGTCTGCAGACGGTCATCGTGTATCCCAGCCAAAGCCCAGGGCCATAGCCCCTTAACTAGCTACCACACCACGGCACCTGGCAGGTGTGTCAGCACAACCTCCGTCGCTCATGCCCACGGTGGTACCTCTGCAGCCCCAGGCCGCTGCGCTCCAGCCACACCTGGACCAGCCCAAGGCCCGCCTTCTTGCCAGGCTGAACTTACGACTTCTTCCAGAACCCTCAGGGGCTCCCCAGGGCTCCAGGGTGACCCTAACCCTAACCCTCTGCCTGCTCCCCACCTCCCCTAGCACAGCCTCCTCTCCTGCCAGAGTACAGACACTGCCTCCCCTCCTGCTGCCTGCCTGCCTCCCCTCCCGCCTCCCCTGCAGCCTGCAGCTCCACTCTCTCCCCTCCCCTCCTGCCGCCTCCCCTGCCCTTCACACCTCCTCTCCTGCCTCCCCTCCCGCCTCCCCTGCAGCCTGCAGCTCCACACTCTCCCCTCCCCTCCTGCCGCCTCCCCTGCCCTTCACACCTCCTCTCCCACCTCCCCTGCAGTTCCACACTCCCACCTCCCCTCCTGCCTCCCCTGCCTCCTTCACACCTTTCCCAGCTGCCTTTCCCTGGCCTCCCCTCCTCCCTCCCCTCTATGCTCACCTGGCTCCCGCCCCCCACCCGGGCCTGTGGGGTTCCTCTGGGGCTCCAGCTCTGCCTCGAAGCAGCCAGCTAGTCCTGTGATGGTCCCTGGGCCTCTGTGCTCCCTTACAAGATGCTAGTCAGGAACAGCAGCCTCCTCTGGGGTGGCTGCTGATGCCCCTCAAAGTGCTGCAGGTGGTCAGCGAGCACGCTCCGACTCTCAGAACCCCCGGGCGCAGACCAGGAACACCCAGAGGGTTTGCAGGGTGGTGGCCATTCACAGGTGGATGCCCAGGCCTCTCTCCCGGATGCCTCTAGGTCAGGCCGAACCCCAGCCTGTTGGCTAGTGATTGCGCACTGAGTCGTCTGCCCCACCCAGGGAGGCCAAAGTGGCCCACGGTGACTGCCCACCACTGTCCTCACCACCCCCACGCCCAGCCCTCACACCACCTGCCAGGGGCTCGGCCTGCTCAGCTGTTTCCTCACGAGAGGGCGCTCCAGCGCACGTGCTGGCCACGAGGGGCCCTCCAGCTGGTCAGCTCTCTCCCAGCCGAGCAGGCGCCCAGCCCTGAGCGGGTGCTGAGTTGACCGAACAAGCCGCCCAGGAGCACAGGCCGCAGCTGGAGAGGGTGAGGCCACGGGGCGGTGCCCAGCACCAGGTCAGCGTGGGCTGAGAGAGGCTGGGGAGGCTGGCTGCCAGTGCTAGAGGCTGCAGTGACACGAGGCAGGGCACCGAGAGGCTCCAGCCCTGGGCTCGCTGTGTCCACACGTGAGCCCCAGAAGGCGAACTCCTACACCAGGTGCCAGTCTCACCCCACAGGGCTGGGCCTGGGCCCCACCCCCAGAGAGGGGGTCCGCACTGAGGAGCCCTGCCTCCCCCAGGGCTGGACTGGCAGGCTCCCCTCCTGTGCGCCCAGAGGGTCGGAGAGGAACAACACCTCACCAAAAAAAGGGATAGCATCTTCCTCATTGCCACATCTGCAACTATCACAAAAGCCCATTACAGGAGATGAAGACAAGACCAGTGTGTGAGCGGCACTGCGCCAATGCCTGTTACGGGCTGCAGGGAATGGCAGAGGTTAGCACGGGGCCACCCATGCTCAGCCGACTTCAGTCTGAGGAAGCCGGCGTCCACCCTGAAGCTGTGGGAAAGGGCACTGTTGCGAGGTCGAGAGGGGACGCCGGACCCCAGCACTGTCCCGCCGGGTCCCCAGGGCTCACATACCTTTTGGGTTTTCTTTGGCTCCTTCTGAGCATTCTCCCGGAGCGGTGCTTTTGCAAACAACTTCCATCCCGAGTCACCGTGCTTGTCACCTCTTGCGCAGTGTTTCCTAGCAAGCACACCCCTAGAGGAAGAAAACACAAGGGTTAGGGAGTTTCGGGCACGGACAGAGAAGGGCACAACCAAGCCACTCTAACAAACACACAGAATGCGTGTGAGACGCAAGGGGACGGACAGAGAAGGGCACAACTAAGCCACTCTAACAAACACACAGAATGCGTGTGAGAGGCGAGGGGACGGGCCGCACACTCAGCTCCTCAGGCTGCGCTTTCCTGTAGACAGAGCTGTGTGGCCGGAGGAGGCCTGCCCCCCCGATGACTCCTGTTCCATAAGGATGTGTACAGATGCTCCCACTTTGGGGTAAAATGTGTTTAATCAAAACAGAGCAGACCAGATGGGTGGACACCCCTGCTCCTCCACTCCCCACCATGTGACGGTGAGCCTCACTGTCTCGTGTTCACAAGGCCCACTCATGTGTCATAGGGTTTCAGGAAGAATTAAAACTTCAAGCCTACAGTCTCTGCTTCTAGAGGGACAGCTACGTGGAAACTTAACCTCTGAGCTCGTTTAAGCCAGCGACACCGTAACTGCATGTCGTGTGCATCAAAGCCAGAGGCCCTGGGCCTGCAGGGTAAGCACACAATTTCCAGCAGAAGCGTGGGCGAGACAGGCCCTCCCGGAGGCTGCTGGGAGGTCAGGCCGTGTATATGTTTCCAAAACGTCACAGCAGCTCTACTCTGCTCACCTGGGGCAGCCGTGAGCTGGAAACGATGACAGATAGGCAGAGAAGGACACAGGCACAAGACGGATGAAGGAAGGAGCACTCGCAGAGTATGACGGGAAGTACTTCCCCACAGCAGGACGCCAACTACCAGCACAGAGAGACAGAATGACCCACGGAGCCAGGAAATGACCAGCCAAGACGGAAACCAGCGAGTGAGGATCTGAGAGAGCACGGAACCTTTGCAAGGTGTCCAAGGTTCTCCCCCAAGTCACCTGTTAACCACAAAGGCAGCATCAGTAAGCCTCCCCCTGGAGAAGCCGGGCAGACACCACCTCACCCAGCTGCACAGACTGCCAGCCACCCCCACCACCAGTGGTGCTGCTGTCCCGAAAGGCACCCCTGAATCTCATCACGAGGCGGCAACCCCCAAACTGAGGGCATCCAGAGAGTAATGGATCTGTGTCCCTGAGCAGCACAAGCAATGTGCTACCCGCCATCCAGCAGCACGAAGGAACAGAGGCCTGGTGACCTGCTCCCAGTAAGGTTACAACCAGGAAAACCCAGTGGTAGTTGGACTCTACCACTCGAGGCCACCGTGACTCGGAACAACTCGACGGCAATGAGTGGGGTTCTGTTCTTTTACTCTTCAAAAATGCCAGCATCACTAAAGACACAGAAAGGCTGAGTGACGTCCACAGATGGAGAGACAGTGGAAGGAACGCGTGATCCCAGGCAGCGTCCTGGACCATGAGAATAAGCTACTGGGAACACTCCACGGGGACAGCTCTGCAATAGGAACACAGACTGCACATCGGGTAGCAGCGGTGCATCAACGTGCACTGTCCTGATACAGGGCACCATGCTACGGGTAAGCAGGAGAAAGTCCTTCTTCTCAGGAACAAGATGAGATAGTCAGGAGTGAAGGGGCATGTGTGTCCTACTCTTCTAATGGTTCAGAAAACATGCGTATGTGTTACACAGAGCTGTAGAGGGATCTAAGAGCTCTGTGGGTGCTTCAGGTAAGGCATTAGCTGCTAACCAAAAGGTCCAAAGTTCAAACCCACCAGCCGCTCCACAGAAGAGACAGGGAAATATGCTTCTGTAAACACTGACAGCCTAGGAGACCCTGTGGGCAGTTCCACTCTGTCCTCTAGGGGCGCTGTGGGTCAGAATGGACTTAATGGCAGTGGGTGTGGTTTAGGCTTTGCTTCTGTGAAGACTGACAGCCTTGGAGAACCTGTGGGCAGTTCCACTCTGTCCTCTAGGGGTGCTCTGGGTCGGAATCAACCCCATGGCAGTGGGTGTGGTTTGGCTTTGCTTCTGTGAAAAAACCAGGACCTTGGTGGCATAGTGCCTAAGGGATTTGACTGCTAACCAGAAGGCTGACAGGTCAAATGCACCAGCCACTCCTCAGAAGGAAGATTGGGCAATCTGCTTCCGTAGAGATACTGCTTTGGAAACCCAAGGAGGAGTCACTGTGACTCAAAATTGACTGGGTGGCGTGAGTTTTGTTTTGTTTTGTTTTGAGTTCTGTGAAGATTGACAGCCTTGGAAACCCTCTGGGGTATTCTCCGCTGTCTTCTATGGGCGCTACAGTCAGGATCAACTCAATGGCAGTGGGGTTTATAGATGGATTTCGAGAGATCTCTTGTCATCAAGTCAGTTCTGACAGATAATGACATTATAGGACAGGACACAACTGTCCCATAGTGTTTCCAAGGCTGTCACTCTTTTGGGAGGAGACTGCCACATCTCTCCCACGGAGCAGCTGGTGGGTTAGAATCACTGACTTGATTTGCAGCTGAGCACTTAACCACTGCTCACCAGTGAAACAGCACCTAGCAAACCTCTAAAGCCAGGGCACTTGTCATAGTCACGGCTGACAAGGTCTGGCTCAAAAGGGCACTTAGTAACAGGCTCCCGCATTCCTTCTGACTGGGCTTCTTCCCTTCATACACACGGCCCTCCGGCTGGGTGGAACCAGGAGACCCTGCCACCCGCGATCATCTCATCTAACTGGCCTGGCTCTTGCCCCAAGCCACTCTAAGTAAACAAGGGTGGAGGTCAGGAATGTGACTGTAGGAGGAAGTCTTCTCAAGATAGAATTGCTGATGATGTACCTACCCACCTTGTGGCTGTAACCACATTTCTTTGACATTTCTGGTACAATGTGAGATGTGAAGGCATGCTATTTTCAGTGGCCTCCAAGAATCCAGGATCTGCAGCTTTGGCACCAGTGTGGGCTCCATCATCCCTACATCTCGACTGACTCTCGAGAGCCATCCCAAGTAAAAGGTTTCTTCAAGCCCTGCCTCCTTGCATTGACACCCTCAGGATTTACCGCTGGACTTCTGTGTACCCCCATTTTCACTTTACACTCTGAACGTTTTGTGAGCCTGCCACCAAATTAAGTTTGGCACAGCTGTTGTCACTATTCTCCCAAGCCTAATAAGCCACAAAAAT
>NW_006922192.1:717607-720184 GCF_000298275.1 Orycteropus afer afer | reverse complement strand
CCTCCTCCTTACCAAGCATGACAAGATAGTATCTCCAAAATAATTAAACAAATAATAACAGGAATTGCAATGTCAAAATTCAGCCCCTATCTCTTCTGTTCCTTTCTATCATTCTCTGCCTTCTTATTCCTCTCATCTTTATTTTAAACTGTGATACAGGTGAAATTTTACAAAACAGATTTCTTTTACATTCAACAGTTCATACACATTTTATATTGTGACACTGGTTACGTCCTCTGATGACGTTTTATGTGAGCTCCTTTTCTTCCAACAAAATCAGCCAATAAACCTCCGACTGAAATGTCTTTTAAAATATCCTACTACAGGTGCAGAGGATCTTCCCCATATCGCTTTCACTCTGTGGGCATGCTCAGAAGTGTGTAACACTGTGGCAGATTTTCTTTATTGGCAGGTCAGAAGGAATGAAGCCAAAGTTTCAAATTATTCAAAGGGTTTGAATAAAATTCCTCTATCTGAGACTCTGGAAGATCAAAGCATTTATACAGGACCTGTTTTTCTATTGATTTAAGTCGATCTCACCAAGAAATTACTGTCTTATGGTATTGTATAAGCCTGGGTTTAAACTGGCATCACAAGATGGATGAGTTAACATAATTTTTTGTTTAGTTTTTATTCTGAGAGCTAGCCTCTGGTCTAGAGCACTGTGTCATAGTTTCTGTCTTACATCAGGTTAGAGGCTATAGTGGTATTTACTGTTTTCCATGACGCTACGTAGTGCCTAAAGCACTTGACTGCTAACCAGAAGGCTGGCAGTTGAAACCCACCAGCCACTCCTCGGAAGGAAGGTTGGGCAATCAACTTCTGTAGTGATACTGCCTCGGCAACCCAAGGAGGGGTCTTTATGAGTGGGGTCCAACTTGACGGCACATAACAATAACAACAATGTGAAATCTCAGTTCTTTTCTATTCCAAGTAAAATGGCTTTTTATATCTGTCTTATGATTTGGGATTTAAATAGCTACTTTGAGAAATTTTGATATAAATTTGTCTATTTTAAAAGTACGCTGTTTATTTTGATTAGCATAATAAGGCCTTAGAAAGGGACAAATTACTCTGGTGGTGTAGTGGTTAGGGAATTTGGCTGCTAACCAGAATGCTGGTTTGAACCCAAAAGCCTCTCCACGGAAGACGAATGAAGCTTCTGCTTCCGTAAAGATTTACAATCTTGGAAACCCATTAGGGGTCTCTATGAGTAAGAATCAACTTGACGGCATGGAGTTTGGTTTGGTTCTAAAGGATCCTAGGTGGCGTAGTACCTAAAGCATAAGATGACTAACCAGAAGGTTGGTGGTTCAAGGAAGGAAGACTGGACAATCTACTGCCATAAATATTTACTGCCTCGGAAACACAAAGGGGGTTGCTATGACTCAGAATCGACTCGATGGCAGTCAGTGAGCTTTCTTTCTTTCTTTTTTCCCAATGAAACATGCAAAACCAGGGTTGTGAAAATACAGTAATTTCCTACCTCGGGACAGTATTATTACATTAGATCAAAATATTTCTTCAAAGACCATACTCTTGACTGGTTTAATAAGTGATTATGTAAATTTAGTAATCCAAATATTTCCATGAATTAATGAAAATGATTTGTTCTGACAGAGATTTTTATGTTCTGTAGTATGTCAATCTTAAAAGCAAAACATTTCTAAGTAACTTACACTAGATATTACTTGAAATATGTTTTATTTAAAGAAAGAGAAAGCATAGGACAAGTCAAGAAAAAATAATGGCTTACCAAGAATTGACGGGTTCATTTACAAAACTGATTAAGAACTTTAGTATTTATTGGGTAGGTAAAAGATTGTGATAAAGAAAAGGCAAAACTGCTCACCAAGAGAAGAGTAAAACAGAAGAAGTTGGTTATCTTTTGTCTTTCAAAATATCTAGGCCAACTGAAACACATGTAAATGAGTTGGAAGGACAGATTCTTGTCTTTCACCATGAGCATCATGTCCTTCTCCAGGGAATGATCTCTTCTGATAACAAGCACATGAGACAAAGTCACCATCTTCACTTCCAAGACTTCTCACTATACCCACTGCCTTTGATTCCAACTCACAGCAACTCCCATAGGGTTTCCACGGATATAAATCTTTATCAAACTACCTTGCCTCATCCTCCTCCCATGGAGCAGCTGCTGGGTCTGAATTACCGACCTTCTGGTTAGCAACCAAATGCCTTAGCCACTGCACTACCAGAGCTCCTATTCTTACTGTAGTTATAAAAATTGGGTGGATTCCCAATATGAAAGAATTGTGGGCAAGTTCTAATATGAAGAACTCTGAGAAGCCAAAACATAGAAACCACAGCAATACACCTAAAATGAAACAGTAAAGGTTTAAATGAAAATATACTTCATTAAAACAAATTTCATTTCAACAGTAATTATGTTTTATGGTACAGGCTTAAAATAGTTTCCAAGATTTTTAGGTAACTTACTGATATTAAATTCAGTTGATAGATTTTCATTATAATTTAAGTTTATATACGTTTGATTTTTTAGGCTATGTTGTTATGTTGTTGTTGTTGTTGTTATGTGCCGTCGAGTCGGCCCCG
>NW_006922192.1:714854-716927 GCF_000298275.1 Orycteropus afer afer | reverse complement strand
TAATTTTATTATTTTTTAATTGCTAACACTGCCACAACTTTACTTTCAAAACAAGCCTCATCTAGCACCAATGGCTTTAACTAAGAAAACAAGGAAGAACTATCAGTAGTTGGTAAATACAGCCTTGGTGACAGAAATGACACTGAAGATTCAGGATAGAATTTTGCAAAACTAACAACTTAGTCATTGCAAATACTTTCTTTTTTTAAAAAAAACTTTTATTGTGGTGAAAACATACACAGCAATACACTCACCAAGATAACAACTTCTCCATTTACAGCTCAGGGACATTGATGACAATTTTCATGTTGTGCCACCATTATTGCTGTCTTTTTCCAAAACATTCCACCACCATTAGCATGAACCAATGCCCCACAAACAAAAGCTTCCCCTTTCCCCCTCGCTCCTGCCCTTGGTCCTCACTAATAATCTTTAGAGGAGATATAGTGACATCTCTACATAGATTATCCCATTGCTAGGTATGTATCCTAAAGAAGTTAGAGGCAGGACAAGAACAGATATATGCACAACCATGTTCAACGCAGCACTAGTAACAACAGCAAAGACCTGGAAACAACCTAAGTGCCCATCAACATATGTGTATGTATATATATTTATTTCCCCCACCCAATCCATCTAGAAATTTTCCCTCCCCTCCATGGTAACCAACAAAGAAAGTTTCCTTCTATGTATAACCTTTCCTTAACCTTTTACAATAGTGGACTAATACCATATCTGTCCTTCTGTGACTGACTTAGTTCATTCAGCATAGTGTCCTCCGAGTTCATTCACATTATGTGGTGTTTTGCAGACTCTGTATTATTCTTTAGGGTTGCACAGTATTCCACTGTGTGTTTGTACCACAGTTTGGTTTCCATTCTTCTGCTGATGGGCACTTAGGTGTTTCCATGTCTTTGGTATTGTGAATAGTGCTGCGATGAACATGCGTGTGCTTACATATACCCATGTCCCAGCTCTCACTTCTTTAGGATATATATCTAGTAATGGGATTGCTGGATCAAATGGAATTTTTATTTCCAACTTCTTTAGGAATCACCATATCAATTTCCACAATGGATGTACCATTTTACAGTCCCACCAACAGTGTATGAGAGTCCCAATCTCTCCACATCCTTGCCAGCATTTATTTCCTGTTTTGTTTAGCTTTGCTATTAGTGCTGGGGTGAGATGGTACCTCATTGTTTTGATTTGCGTCTCTCTAATGGCTAATGATCGTGAACATTTCTTCATGTGTTTGTTGGCTGCCTGAATATCTTCTTTGCTTAAGTGTCTGTTCATATCTTCCCACTATTTTTTTTAAATTGCATTGTCTTTTTGATGTTGAGGTATTGAAGTTTTCAATAAATTTTAGAGATAAATCCTTCATCAGATATGTCATTGTCAAATATTCTCCCCCCTTCTATAGGTTCTCTTTTTACTCTTTTGGAGAAGTCTTTTGACACATGTAACAATTTAATTTTTGGAAGGTCCCAATCATCTACTTTTGTCTTCTGCTGTTTGTGCATCTTGGGTTATGCTTGATAGTCTATTTACACCATAAATCAGGGCCCCTAAGTTTGTTCCTACTTTTCCTTAGATGAACTTTATAGTTCTAGGTTTCACATTTAAGTCTTTGATCCATCTGGAGGTAGTTTTTGTGTGAGGTATGGATCTTGTTTCAGTTTTCTCAAAATGCATATCTGGTTTTCTCAGCACCATTTGTTAAAGAGACTATCTTTTCCCCATTAAGTAGATTTTGGCCCTTTGTCAAAGATCAACAGACCAGATGTTGATGGATCTATTTCAGGATTTCAATTCTATTCCACTGGTGTATGTGTCTACCATTGTACCAATACCAGGCTGTTTTGACATCTGTGGCTGTATAGTACGTTTTGAGATCTGGGAATGTGAGACATCCTACTTTGTTCTTCTTCTTCAGTAGTGCTTTGCTTATCCAAGGTCTCTTTCCTTTCCATATAAAATTAGTGATTGGTTTTCCCATGTCTTTAAAGAATGTTGATGGAATCTGGACTGGGATTGCAATGAATGCATAGATTGCTTTCACAATGTTCA
>NW_006922192.1:685705-687273 GCF_000298275.1 Orycteropus afer afer | reverse complement strand
CTTTACTCCAATACAGGTTACGGTGACTTAACTATGGCTCATCTATGGATTGCATGTAACACAGTGTTCACACACGGTCCTAATCACACGCTGTCCTGTTTCACAGAACGTATCGCGGACAGTAAGCAACGCACATCTCAGATTGAAAATCCACTTGGTGATGCATAGCTGTGTGACCGTCACGTCCCCTTCCCCATTTTCACTGGGAAAGCCCATCTCTCCCCCACACTTTGTGGTAACTCTGCATTACTGACGGGACTGACGCCCACTATATAGATTTTGTCCTCAAAATCTCTACTTGTAACAGAGCAGGTGTGCTTACTCTCCATACCCCAGAGGCTGTTGGGTGGATGTTGGATGAGACTGTGTGAGCAGAAACAGCGGGCAGCAAACACGCTGCTGTGCGTCGACTCCGACCACAGTGACCCGGGGGAGAGAGGAGAAGTGCCCCCAAGGGCCAAGGCCTCCTCGGCTGTTATCTTTACGGATCACCAGGTCTCCCTCCCGAGGCACTGGGAGCTGGGGGTTCTGAACGGGTGACCTTTCGGTCAGCAGCTGAGTGCTGACCACTCCACCCCCAGGGCTCCCCACACAGACACTGACAGAATCGCTGACAGACGGAGGAAAATGTCCACAGCTGGCGGATCGGTTTGGAGGAGCTCTGGGGGCCCTGGTACTCAGCCCTTCTCAGTGCATCTGAATCGTGTTGAGAGAAAGGTGCAAAACCGTCAGTTGAAGGCCATGAGCGGCTCCACAGCCTGGTCCTGCTTCTCTGCTGGGTTAGGACTCAACCTCCGTTTACCTGATGAGAAATGAACAGCGCTGCCGCCAAGGCCCAGCCAGGGAAACTGACACTTAACTGGCAGAGGGGGTCTCGTGTGACTAACACCAGGCTCAAACCTCAGCCCCCGAAAGGGCACCAGGGAGGCCGGACTGGGGGAGCCAATAGCTTCCAGGCCAAACTCCAAGGGGGCCTAAGGCGGCCTGACGGGGAGGAGAGGACCACTATCACTGGCCTGGGCCCTTCTGGGGGTCAAACCCTGGTACAGTTAGAGGCAGCGCATTCCCCTGCAACATCAAGGCCCAGCTGCCACCTGCCACTCAGCCTCAGGCCACCAGGAATGGACAGGCAGCCCTGCAGCTTAAGTCTCAGGACACAGCCTGCTCCACGGGACAGGCAACTGGCCGCCGGGCGTGGCCTAGAGCAGGCTTGTCGTGTCCCCATGGCCTCCCTCACTGAGGTCAGAATCCTGCCTCACACTGACAGCACACAGCCTAGCAGCTCTCACCTCTCCACTCCCCCACTGCACCCCCAGTACCCCATATCCTATACCAATACTACCCACAGCACCTCCCCTCCCCTACAGTACCCCCAGGCCCCACTGCACCCCATCCCCCAGCATCCCACATCCTACAGCACTCTCACACCTACACCAACACTACCCACAGCACCCCCACACCCCACAGCACCCTACACCCCACGCACCCACACCAACACCACCCACAGTATCCCCATACCTCCAATAGCCCCACCTATATCAATACCACCCACAGCTCCCTCACCCCCA
>NW_006922192.1:659296-684931 GCF_000298275.1 Orycteropus afer afer | reverse complement strand
GTTGAAGGCCTCCCCCTCTTTCGTCGACCCTCCACCCTACCAAGCATGACATCCTTCTCCAGGGAATGGTCCCTTCTGACAACATGACCATGCTTTTGAGTCAGTAAAAGAGAGGGAGACCTTCAATGAGATGGAGTGAGAGTGGTTCCAATGACGGGCTCAAGCACAGCAACAGTTGTGAGGATGCACAGACAGCGTTTTGTTCTGTTGTACACGGGGTCGCCGTGAGCCAGACTGCCTTGGCACCTAACCACCACCACCAATAGCTGAATGCCGTAATGCGATGACTGAAAGGAAACGGACAGCCTCCATGAAACACATCAGCTCCCTACAGTGACTCAAGAACCAACTTCAGATCTCAACAGACACAGAGCAAGTGAAGAGGCTGTATCAGTTACCAGAAAAACTCCCAACAAAGCCCTGGACCAGATGGTATCACCGGGGAATCCGAGTGAGTATTTACAGAAGTGACCCCAGTGCTATGGAAACTTTTTCAAACAGTAACGGCCGAGAGGTTACCTAATTCTTCCTACGAGGCAAATACAACCCTGATACCAAAGCCAGATAAAATGACCACAAAACAAGAAAACCACAGACCAACATCCCACATGAAGCTTGCTGCTGTTAGGTGAGCCATCAAGTCAGCTCCCACATGACGCCATGTACAACAGAACACAACACTGCTGGGTCACAACATCCGTACAATGGTTGCTGTGGCTGAGCCCAGCACTGCAGCAAACCAATCCATGGCACTGAGGGCCTTCCTCTTTCCCGCCTGATGTCCTTCTCCAGGGCCGGGCCCCCCTGATAACACCTGCAATGGAAGCGAGACAGGGATTCACAATCCTTGCTTCTAACGAGCATTCTGGCTGTACTTCTTCCAGGACAGATTGGTTCACTGTTCTGCCAGGCCATGGTATTTTCAGTATTCTTTGGCAACACCTTAATTCAAAGGCATCAACTCGTCTTTGGTTCTCCTTATTCACTGTCCAGCTCTCACATACACATGAGGTGACTGAAAATGCCATGGCTCGGGGCAGGTACACCTCAGTCCTCTATGATGACACTGTTACTTTTTAACACTTTAAAGAAGTCTTTTGCTGGAGATTTCTGCAGTGTAATACGTTGTTTCATTTTTCAAGGGCTGCTTCCATGGGTGTTGACTATGGACTCAAGTAAAAGCAAAAACATTCTATTGTGTAGATCATAAAAAATTATGGATAACACTGAGAAGAATGGGAATTCCAGAACACTTAATTGTACTCATGAGGAACCTATGCATAGGCCAGGAGGCTGTCGTTCGAACAGAACAAGGGGACACTGCAAATCAGGAAGGGAGTGTGTCAGGGTTGCATCCTTTCACCATACTTATTCAATCTATATGCTGAGCAAATAATCTGAGAAACTGTGCTATATGGCATCAGGATTGGAGGAAGACTCATTAACAACCTGTGATATGCAAATGACACAACCTTGCTTGCTGAAAGTGAGGATGACTTGAAACATTTACTGATGAATATCAAAGACCACAGTCTTCAGTATGGATACATCTCAACATGAGGAAAACAAAAACTTTCACAACCTAACCAATAAGCAACATCAGGATAAATGGACAACAGACTGAAGCTGTCAGGGATTTCATTTTACTTGGATTCCTAATGACTACAGACAGAAAAGGAGCTCTGGTGGTGTAGTAGTGCCTAAAGCACTTGACTGCTAACCAGAAGGCTGACAGTTCAAACCCACCAGCCACTCCTCGGAAGGAAGGTTGGGCAATCTACTTCCGTAGTGATATTGCCTCGGAAACCCAAGGAGGGGTCGCTATGAGTCTGGTCCGACTTGACGGCACATGACAACAACAACAACAACAGCAACATAAAAATACTTAAGAAAATGCCAGCAAACCAAATCCAGACACGTACTGACCACGTGGGATTCATCCTAGGAATGCAGGGGTGGTTCTATGTAAGAAAATCTATGAGCATGACACACTACATTAATAGGATAAGGGGAAAGAACCACCTGATCATCTCATCAATGAAGAAAAGGCATTTGATAAGATTCAACACCTTTCATGACAAAAACACGCAACAACATAGGAATAGGAGGGAAATCCTATCAACAAAATAAAGGATGTCTATGGAAAACCCAGCTTCCTTTAATGATCAGGAACAAGACAGGGATGTCCACTCTCAGCCCAGCTACTCAGCATCCTTCAGGCAAGCAAAATAAATAATAAAATGTACCCAGCTCAGGACAGAAGATGTAAAACTGTCCCTTCTCACAGATGACACAGTCCTGTACATAGAAACCTCCAAAGAATCCATGAGAAAGCTATTAGAATAAAAGAATTCAGCAAGATCTACAAGGTCAACACACAAAACTCAGTCGAGTGTCTATAGATCAGCACTGAGCAAGAGGAAACGGAGTGAGGAAACACCACCAGTGACGAGAGAATCTAAAGGAATAAAGTCCTTAGGAATACATTTAACCAGGAAAGGCCAGAGATTGTACACAGAGAATGATAAAACATGGCCAAAACAAATAAAAGAGGACCCAAAATGGAAAGACATTCCATGTTCACAGATTGGAAAGCTTATATAGTTGATATGTTTAGAAATATAAAATACCATATAGTTAAATATCAATACTGTCCAAAATAATCTATAAATTCAATGCAATCCCCATCAAAATTCCCACAGCCTTCTTGACAGAAACAAAAAAGCAATCCTTCAATTACATGAAAGGTCAAGGGACCCAGAACAGCTACCGCAACCTTGATGAAGAAAGTGAGGTAGAAGGAGTCATACTTCCTGATTTCAAAACAGATTATAAAGCCACAGTAACTAAAACAGCCTGGCACTGGTGGTGTTATAATAGACACAAAGACCAATGGAATAGACCTGAGTCTGGAAACAAATCCACACATCTATGGTCAGCAGATTTTCAACAAGGGTGCTAAGTCCATTCAATAGGGAAGGGAAAAGTCTCCTCAATAAGCAGTGCTGGGACAAATGGATTTCCACATGCACAAGAAGAAATCAGGATCCACGCCCTATACACCCCAAAAATCTATTCCAAATGGATCAAGGACCTAACTGTGAAAGCTAAAGTGATGAGATTCTGAGCGGACAACAGCGGGGAGTGACCCGCAGGATCCACTTCCTGACAACAGACTCAGACAGGACAACAAAAACACAAGCAGCAGACCTCGTGAGCACAGACATGGCACAGGGAGGGCCCTGAAGGGCGAGCGTCAGCCTCCACCCCATGCCCAGCCCGTGTCACTGCCCGGGAGACCTGGCTCACATGAACTCTGTGCAAGGTACTGAAGTGACCGGCAGGAGCGGGTGGAAACACAGGGTGGGCAGGTTGGGCCTGAGTCACTGGACGGCACATCCCAGAGCACTGGTGACCTCACGTTTGTGTCTCAGTCCCCTGAATGGGAAGTCCAGGGGGAGCGCACACGATCTCCTGCTCACGGTGGTCTCTCCTGCCAAGAAATCTTGATCAGAGCAATCTTACTCACTGAAGGAAAGCTTGCGCAGGAATCTTTGTGAACGTGACACGAGAATTACGCCACGGGTTCCAGGAGGTGAGGACACGCCCAGGATGCACAGCTGGTGACATAGACCGGGGCTCGGGTGTGGGTGTCCCAGGCTGCTCTGGGGCCAGTGCTGCACCTGTCTGGGGAGCCAGGGCAGCAGGGAGGCAGAAGCTGTGTCGGCCAGTCAGGCAGGTCCCATGGGTGGTCAGCAGCTATCCCACAGGGCCTCCAGGCCCTCCTCCCCAAGACCCCGGTACCCGAGCCCATCTGTAACGCGGCAGTGACCGTCTTCCTGTTTGTCCGTGCCTGCATCTTAGTAAAAAGAGAGACCCTCAGCAGCGGGCAGCTGGGATGTGGACCCCACACCCCAGGCCCTGAGAGCCCGGCCCAGTCTCTGAGCAAAGCTGGCTTCTCAGGCCCCACTACCCGGTGCAGCACCAGAATCAATACACACCTCACTCTCTCCCCCTCAGCCAATGAGACAGGCACCACAGTGGCACCCAGAGAGGAAGCCAGGCAAGCGGGGCTGGAAGGGCAGGGAGACCCTGGGCTTGTACGGGCAGAGAAGGTGGAGCCGTGAATAGTTCCTGTAAAGCCACCGCACAGGCCCTTCTCCCCATGTCTGCCACTACGTGTGGCCACGCAGTTGTCACATGAAGGTCGCCGCACAGGCCCTTCTCCCCATCTCTGCTCCCATACGTGGACACGCAGTCGTCATGTGAAGCCCACTGCACAGGCCCTTCTCCCTGTCTCCACCCCCACACACAGACATGAGGACACGCAGTCCTCACATGAAGCCCCCCGCACAGGTCCTTCTCCCCATCTCCGTCCCCACATGTGGGCACACAGTTGTCACAGGAAGCCCACTGCATGCCACTGTCATATGAAACCCACTGCACAGGCCCTTCTCCCCAACTCCACCCCCATGCATGGGGACAGAGTCGTCACACAAAGCCCACTGCATGCCATTGTCACGTGAAGCCCACTGCATAGGCCCTTCTCCCCATCTCTGCCCCCACGTGTGAACACACAGTCGTCACGTGAAGCCCACTGCCCAGGCCCTTCTCCCCATCTCTGCCCCCATGCACAGACATGAGGACATGTTACTGTCATGTGTGTTTACTCTTAACCCTACTTTGACAATGCAAGGGGACAAAGCAGCCCACTTCACCTATGACAGTGACACAGAAACAGGACCACAGCTGTCTCCAAAGCAGACCTGCTGTGTGATTCCATGTCCCCCACAGAGTGGCAGTAAGCAGGGAAGACATGGCGGTGTCTCAGTTCCAGACACACTAGAGCCAGAAATGCTGAAGCCCCTTCTCTCAGACAGGGCTGCCCGAACTGCACCTGAGGCCATGAGGCCAATCCCTCGGTCCCCACGTGGTGGCACACGAGGTGCTAGGTGAGCGTGACCACAACCTGTCAACAGCCCACCTCATCCACACCCAGTCACGTCCCCTGGACAGCCAAGGGGAGAGGCGTTAACTCCCCTTGGCACCCACCAACCCCCAGGCCCCACTCTTGTTATGTCTCCAGGGACAGAAGCAAGAGCAGAACAGCAGCAGCGCGGGCAGACCGCCATGCTCCGACGGCCAGCATGTGGTTCAGGAGGCCCAGCCGTGGGCGTCCCAGCTCTGCCTGCCCAACATTCCCGGCCCGCCTGAGCCACACTCTAAGCCAGCTCCTGTCCTGACACTGAGCAAACTGCCTCGGCAGCGCGGGGGGCGTGGGCTGATGCCTCAGGAGTCAGGGCAGGGAGGAGCGGACGCAGGGTGGGCAACTCCTCAGGTCAGGACGCACCCAGCTCGGCCACGTGCCAGGCCGGCTCTCCAGCAGTGACGGCCCAACGCCAGGAGCACCCCGTGCCAGGCCGCTGGGCATGGCTTAGTGGAACAAAGTCCACCTGGTCCGAGGCCCCTGGGCGACAGACCCTGGCCTCTGAGAAGCTGCCAGATACCCTGGCGGGTCACTCACCCAGGGCTGCGAATCTGCCCCAACAGCGCCCCCTCCGAACCCTCATGCGTGACCTCACACGCTGCAATTAAGAAAAGACCAGGCCACCACCAGACGAGCTCAAGCACTGAGCTAAAGCCCAGGAAGCAGGGCGGCACCCGGGCTCCGCCTGCAGGGAGACCCCGGCAAAGGGAAGACAGCCAGGCCCTTCCCTCTAACACCCTGCTCCACCACCCTCCACAAGCAGAGAAAGCAGCGGTGTGAGTGTCTGCCGGCAACTGTACAACGTCGACGGGAGACGCAACACACTCGGCACCCTCAGGGGAAGGACGGTCTGACAGGAGACACACTCGGTGGGCCCTGGGGGAAGGGGACTGTCTGACGGGCGACACACTTGCTGGACTCTGAGGAGGGACCATCTGACAAGAGACACACTCGTGGACATTCTGGGAAAGGGGAGCTGGTGAGCAAGAGGAGAGCTTTGCTTTCCCTTTACAAGGCTCCATATTGTTAAAAAAACAGAACCACCCACCGCGCACTCCTGCAGTTACAAGGTAAGTCACTCAAACAGGAAAGGCAGCAGGGACGGGGTGGTGCTGAGTGCCGAGCTGGGCCAGGCCCCGGCTACCAGTGCAGAACTGGAAGACACCCGCCCAGCAGACTGACACTTGTGCACATGTGGGTGTTCACGTGCACACGCGTGTGCAAGGATGCATGTATGTTTGTGTGTGTGCCTATCTGCATGTATGGGTGTGCGAATGTGCACCCAGTGAGTTGCACACGTGAGTGGTGTGTGGTATATGTGTGTGTGTTGTGTGCATGTTTGTGGGGATGGATGCACATGTGTGGTAACTTGTGCAGGTGTGTGCATCATGTGGTGTGTGCATACCTGTGGTGTGCGGTGTGCTCACACGTGGTATCTGTGTGCACATGTGTTTACTTACCTATCTGCATGTGCGGGTGTATGATACCTGTGTGCTGTGTATGCATATGTGTGTGGGTGTGCATGCATGTGTGTGGTGGCCTGGCTCTCACGGAGGGCCCTGGTGCAGCACGTTTGTGGTATCTGTGTGCTTGTGTGTGGGTGTGCATGTATGTAATACATATCTGTGTGCATGGGGGTGCAGGCAAGCGTGTGGTGGCCAGGGAATCGAGTGCAGCCACCCTGGCTCTCCCGGAGGGCCCTGGAACAGCAGCAGCAGCACCCCCTGGGAACTGGCTGGAAGAATCAACGCCTGCGTGCACATGTGTGGTGGCAAGGAAACAGACCATGACCACCCGGGCTCTCCCGGAGGAGCAGCAGCAGCAGTGCCCCCTGGGAACTGGCTGGAAGTATCAATGCTTGCATCCACCTGCCTGGAGCTACTCAACCAGGACCTCTTGTGGGCCTGTGACCTGGGCTCTACCCTGCGCTTCAGGGAGCTCTGATGCCTGCTCAGCAATAATAAAAATGCAATGACAACAACGATGATGACAAGATGATGATGATGAAAGCCACCACAACAGCAATGACGACAACGACAATGATCAGACAACCCACAAGAAGAGCCACCAAAGAAGACAGAGGTTCATGGGAGGTGCAGACAGCAAAGATGAACCCTTTTGCACACACGGTACTGCATCAACAGTGAAGGCAACCATGGGGATATGGGTGGACAGATGGGTGGACAGGCTGAACTATTAGGTATGTCCATGTAGGGAGGAGTGTGCCCAAGACCATGTATAGGGTTGGCAGACAATGATTCTACAAGTGTATTGGTATGTTCTGTAAGAATTCCCAGGTGTACAGTAAAGCTGACAAGGGACAAGATTGTAGTTACTTCTTGGTCACAGCCAGCTACCCAGAGGGAGCGAGTTATTGGACCTGTGGGCTTGGGATGATAGTCGCAGGGGACATCAAACTCAATTGGCATAACATATTACACAAAACATTGTTCCACCTCCTATTTTGGCAAGTAGCGACTAGGATCTTAAAAGCTTGCAAGCAGCCATCTAGATGCAACAACGGGTCTCTCCTCTTCCAGAGCAAAGATGAATGAGGGAGATCAAAGATTCATGGAAACGATTAGTCCAAGCGACTGGTACACCATGCGATTCTCAGCCTATACGACGACTATGAGACCAGAAGAACTAGATGGTGCCCGACTACCACTGTCAACCACTCAGAGGGGCATCTATGTAAGAGATCCTGGATAGAGAGGGAGAACAATGTGGAACAAAACTCAAAATTATTTGGAGAAAAAAAAAAAGTGGGACCAGGTTTGCTGGTCTGATAGAGCCTGGTGGAACCACTGAGACTATGGCTCCTAGCTGCCCTTCAGGTCTGGAATTGAACCCACTCCTATGGCTGCCAGCCAAACAAAAGACAGGCATATGAGGTGAACATTTACATTAGGTAGATGCACTCCCTGGAGGGAACAATCATGGGGAGAAGGAAAGGCTGTTTATGCACAGGGAGACAGCTTGGGGGACAGGAGTACATGGAGGGATCGACACAGGGTAGAGGTGATTGTTGGGAGGAAGCCGGAGGGGAGCTGTTGCATTGTGAGAAATTGTAGTCAATGTCATGAGACAAAGTATATGTGAACTGCTGCATGGAAAGTGAATTTGCTCTGTAAACTTTCACCCAAATCACAATTTAAAAAAAAGAGAGCCACCAGTTAGCAGTCACCCATGTGTGCTTGGGCCCACCGCTCGGTCACCAGGTATGTGTCTGCTGACTGGGTCACTGATGACACTGGCCAACCAGGCGCCGTGGAATCAGTTCCCACTCCTGGCGACTGCACACAGGTCAGAAGGCTGTGCCACAGGGTTTGCAGTGGCTAGTTTTTCAAAACCAGACTGCCAGACCTTTCCCCTGAGGCACCTGTGTGCACTCACGCCTCCAACCTTCCAGTTAGCAGCTGAGCACCTAACGGTCTGCACCACGCAGGGAGCCTATTAATGACACCTGGAGCAGCTGATTGATTCAATTAGGGCCAGGCACCTTACCTCACTCACCCCTAACCTGTTCCTACATGTTACCTTTGTTTTCAGCAGCCACCCACGAGCACTGCCCATGTCCCCGGCACTATGCCAAGTATGGAACATGCTGACAAGACACAAGTCCCCACCTCCAGGGGATTATGTTTGACTTTCCTGGCCTCAAAGGTGAGAAATCAAGGACATGGCTGTCAGAGGCCACATCCAGGGCTGACTCTAGGTCCACACTGCCTGCTCTGCTGGCTGTCTACCCGGGCTGCACACCCTTGCTGGGGCTGCTAAGAAACCCCCCACACCCAGGTGTCACCCCAAAACTTACTACAGCCATCTGGGTGGGCAGTCACTGCTTTCTTCCCCGTGCAGCCCCTCCTGCAGCCCAGATGATGAGCCCCACCCTCCCCACACTTCCCCGGATGGATGCTTTACCTCTAGGAACATAAGGGGTGCTGCAGGCCACCGCTTCCACAAGCAGTCAGTTATTTCCTTTTATGATCTGCTATAAGCTGCCTTGACACCTCTACTCACTATACCGAGCTGTAGCCACCACCTCAGACGTCAGCTACGTGGTGGCTGTAAACTGCTGTGGTGCTGATTCTGACCCAGGGCGACCCCGTGCTGAGCAGAACTACCTCACAGGGTTTCCAGGCTGTGCCCCCCCTCTCACAAGCAGATACCAGGTCAGTCTTCCAAGAAGTCTCCAGGTGGACCAGAGCACCAACCTCGTGGCTAGTCAACGAACACTTACCAGCCTGTGCCACCAGGAAGTAACTTCAAATCTCTGCCTCCCTCACCTGACTGCAGGCTCATCCCCGGCCCAGGGGCTGTCAGAGCTCAGCAGGTCCTGGCCACCCTCTCCCCAGAACCCCAAAGACCTTCTCCCGGGGAAAGGTCCCACACCAGGAGTCTGATTACATCCTGTGGCTGTGAGAACCTCCACTCAGGCAGGACAAAGATGCCAGCAGTCAGTAAGCAGTCACAGGCACTTTGTCCTCGTGGAGGAGAAGAGTAGCTGCCTCTGGGATGTGGTTTGCTTCCCGCATATAAGTAGCCGTGTCGTCGTTCAGCAGCCTGCCATGCTCTGCCGACCTTGGGACTTACAATGGACTTGATTTAATGGCCTGCCGTGTGGTTTGGTAACATTGGGACTTTGCTTTTTCACTTGTCGACCTTGGGCTTGTCAGCCTCAGCAGCCAGCAGCTGTCTGAGTGAAGAAAAGCCTCCAGCTTCAGTGGGCCGGGAGCTAGAGGCAGAGCTGAAGCCCAAGGTTGAGGGGCTTTCACCCAGCCCCTAGAGCCTGGTGCTTTGAACTTGGACTTAAAGCCTCCAAACTGTAAGAGAATAAACTCCTGTTTGTTACAGCATTCACTGATGGTATATTCTCGTCAGAGCGTACTAGGGAACCAGAGCAGAAGGCAACTCTGACGCACGGATCTCACGGACACACTGACACTGACCAGTCCTCTGTCACCCGCACAATCCCCAGCGTGTGCCAGGCCCTCAGTGCAGCCACTGTGCCGATCCATCTCACTGAGGGTCTCCCTCACACACGATGGCCTCCCTCCTGATGACATGTCCAAAGCAAGTGAGCAGGACAGTGTGCTGTTGTGACCAATAAGGTTTTTATTGGCTAATTCTTGGAAGTAGCCAATAAAAAGCCAGACCTTTCTTCCCAGTGTGTCTTAGTGCAGAAACTCCACTGAAACCTGTCCACCACAGGTCCACCACAGGTGACCCTGCTGGCATCTGAAATACCAGTAGCACAGCTTGCAGCCTCACAGCAACACACAAACCACCACAAGAGAAGACGCACAGATAGGTGGTGGAAACACAAAAGAAGTGTGCATATGCCTGCACACGTTTATACGCATTCACGTCTCAGCCTGTTACAGCAGCCAGCACACAAGTAACTATGTCTTCATGCTGTTTTTCCCTACATTCTGACCTCTACTCAACTTCTGCTTTCAAAATCATGCTGCCCTCAAAGGTCTCCTTGCAGGAGGGCAACCTGTGCATTCCAGGCAGAGACTTAACCCAACAGCAGGGACCAGGGACCAGGGCCAAGGGCGGAGCCAGGAAACAGTTTGGTACTGGGCTTTGTCCTCATCTGACTGGGCCCTGCCTTTTTCTTCTTCCTCATGCCCGGCTCCCGCCACCTGCAGAACAGGGCCTCCCTGCCTAGAAGCCCTTCCTGGTAGGGAAACGTCCTTCGTACCCAAACCCGAAGCCTGAAAGGAAATCAGGACTTGAACTCACACCCTAGCTTTCAGCCCCCTGCCTCCTCGTGCTGAATCAGTGGGTGGCACAAACGGGTAAGCTCTCAACTCCCAGCCCAAAGGCTGGCAGTTTGAACCCACCCAGGGGCTCCTTGGAAGACAGCCTTCCCTCTGCTTCCCAAAGGTCACCGCCTCGGAAACCCTACGGAGCAGTGCTGCTCTGCACACGTGGGGTCGCCATGAGGCGTAACCAACCGACAGCCACTGACCAGAGCCACGTGCTCCAGACACACAGGGCCTGTCCTTAGAGCAGCGGCCGGGGCCTGACGTGGCTGTTGAGCAAGGCCCATGACTCGACTTGTTTCCAGAGAGCCTTCCGGGAATCCCAAGACAAACCACAGCTCCTCACAACAAAGCACCGACGGAACAGAAGCAACTGTGAGCCCCAAGCCCCACCCCTGGCACAAACAGGAACCAGCTGGCCGATGTGGCAATCCCCGGTGAGAGCACACGAGAATGACGATGGTGGCAGAGATTAATGGTGCTGATTCCGAGTGTTTCAGGGACAAAACCAACGTGCAGCTCTCTGGGAGCAGTCACTCCTTGGAGCAGACGGGAGGTCAGGTGGTTTGACTCGCCTGCTGGTCCACCGGCATCTCCCAAGGAGCACAGATTCCGCCTCCACCAGCGCAAAGGGGTGTCAACACAGGGGCGCAGGCAGCAGGGGCCGCGGGAGGGGCTCCTCTCAGGAACACACCTGGCTGTGGCTTTCTCGAACCCCATGTGCCACTCTGGTCCCACCAACTTTCCCACATACCATACTCACTGTGTGCACACAGCTCGGAACACAGAGGATGGTAACCGGAGTCCACCCCACAGCACTGGGTAGAACGGCCTGCAGATCGACTGACACGAGATGACACCCAGGAAAAGCCCGGGGTCACCAGGAGTCAGCACCAACTTGGCGGCAAAGCATCTGGGTTTGGGTGTGGACTCCAACCTCCTCGAGGGCAGGGCAAAGGCTGGCTGGTCAGGGACCTACACAGACTGTGAAGTCCTTAGAAGACATGGCATATGACTTGCTGAGAGGGCAGCAAATGCCATGTGTCCCACACACAGCAGGCCTAGTGAACCTACAAAGAGCAAATGCACTCCCACCGACAGCCCCTCAGGACACTCACTCTCCTGTCCTGCAGACTTCAGGCACAGCTCCATGGGACGTCCCAGTCACCTAGTCTAATACTGTCCTCAGAGCTTCTGTTCTGCCTCCCCGTTGTCGAGTGCCTAGGGGGTCTAAAAAGCTTGCAGGCAGCCATCCAAGGTACAACATTAGGTCCCCATGCTCTTGGGTAAGAGCAGAAGGAGGAGTCAGAAAACCAAGGAGGTAATGGAATGCATGTTCAACACCCTTATGAACAACTGCCTCCTTTGCCATGCAACCAGAACTGAATGGTGCCTGGTCACCATTACAGAAGTTTTCGGTCAAAGGTTCTATAGAAGAATCTTGATCGAAAGGGGGAAAATGTAGAACAGAACATCAAATTCTCATGGAATCTAGACTTTCTGGAGCCAGAGGCTGGATGAACCCCCAAAACTGTTGCCCTGAGATCATCTTTAAACCTCAAATGAAAGTATCCCCTTAAGTCATCACACAACAGTTGAGCTTTATTAGAAAAGACTATCAGCCTTGACCACTGGGCTCTTGTAGAGAACGATGTACATGGTATCAAAAGGAAACAGCAACTCAAGAGGTTCGATGAGACACTTAGGGGACAGTGAGTTTATCTAACAGAGGTGGAATGATCTGGAAAGGACAGCAAGAATGGCTGCATAACATGAAGGTCCATGTCACTGAACTGCAGGGAGAAACTATTCAATTGGTTTATGTTTTGCTACATGTATATTCATCAAAAAATAAACAATGATAGCAATGGATTGTGACCTACTGAACTACAAAAAAAAAAAACAAAAAAAAAAAAACCACAAGTCCCCAAAAAAACCAAACTCACTGCCATTGAGTCGGATCTGACTACAGCGGGTTTCCAAGGCAGTATCACTACAGAAGTAGACTGCCCAACCTTCCTTCCAAGGAGTGGCTGGTGGGTTTGAACCGCCAGCCTTCTGGTTAGCAGTCAGATGCCTCAAAGCTCCCAATCAGTAGCAATAAATAAATGAATATATAAGGGAGAAGGAAAGGCCCATGTTTACAGAAGAATGCCAATGGTTAAAAACAGAACCAAGATGGGGTGGGAGGAAGATCAGCAAAGGCTGATGAAGAACAAGCCTTTACACAGCCTCAAAGGTTCTTCTGAAATACTATTTTAAATTTAAAGACAAAACAAGACCCCCTGACATCAAGCTGATTCTCCCTCGTGACAACCCTGTGACCCAGCTGAAGCACTCCCTCCACAGGGTACCGTTGACTGTAATCTTCATGGAAGCAGGCTGCCAGGACTTGGCTCTACTGCACTGCTGGGTGGGTGGAACCCCCAACTCTCAGGTTAGCCGTCACGTACAGACGGTTTGTGCTACCTTCCTTTTGCATTATAAGGGGAGGTACAGTCTCTCTACAGAGCAGGGAACTGGCAGACCTTCCCTAAGTGATCTGAGGCCACCACCATAGGATAAACCAGCACCGTGGCCCCTGGCCTAAGCCCCTGGGAAGGACCCTGCATCCCTCAGCAGTGTCCCTGTCAACAACACACCCCCTGGTCCTCAACACCAGGGGGCACAGATGGACACTTAGGATGTTTCCATCTCTTTGCTATAGTGAACAGTGGAGCAATGAACATGGGTGTGCACATGTCTGTTACACATGTTCTACCTGCCTGTTCCTCCACTGACGGGCACTTAGCTGTTTCCATCTCCTAGCTACAGTGAGCAGTGCTACAGTGAACACGGGCATGAGTATGTCTATTTGTGTCTCTTCTATTAGATCCTTCTAGTACATACCTAGGAGCGGAATTGCTGGGTCATAAGACAATTGTGTTTTTAATTTTTTGAAGAATCACCATATTATCTTCCATTTCACATTCCCACCAGCGGTGGATAAGGTTCCAGTCTCCTCGTGGCCTCCTCTATCAGTGCCAAGCTGGCAGACATGCTGCATGCTAGCAGACTGAGGCACTAGCTCATTGTAATTTTGATTTGCATTCTCCTAATGGCTGAAGAGAGACTGGACTATCTGCTTCTGTAAGGATTTACCACCCTGGAAACGCAAAGGGGTCGCTACGAGTCAGAATCAACTCAATGGCAGGGAGTTTAATTTTGGGTTTAATGGCTGATGAGGAGCCACAGTTAAGCACTTAGCTGCTAACAAAAAGGTCATGGGTTTGAACCCATCATCCACTCTGCAGGAGAAAGACATGGCAGTCCACTCACATGCAGACTACAGCCTTGGAGACCCTGTGAGGCAGTTCCACTCTGTCCTCTGGGACGCTGTGGGTCCGACTCGATTCCACAGCAGTGGGAGTGGCTGATGACAGTGAACATCTTTTCACCTGTCTGTTGGCTGCTTAAATGCCCTGTTGGTGACACATCTGCTCATGCCCTTGGCCCATTTTGTAAGTGGATTACTCTTCTGCCTGCTGTTAAATCAGGAGAGTCAGCAAGGACTCCCTCAGTCCACAGCCCTCTGAGCACCTGCTCTGTGTCGGCCTGGCTGCTGCCTTACTGGACACCCCAGAATGCAATCTGTTGTTAGCTACTGCTGCGTCAATTCCAGCTCATAGCGCACCACGGGACAAAACGCTGCTCAGTCCTCCACCGTCCCCGTGACTGTTGCGGGTTGGACCACTGGAACCACGGGGTCTCGATGGCTGTTTTTCAGCAAATGGCCAGGCCATTCTTCGCAGCCCGTCTTCGTCTGGACACTCCACTGAGACATGCTCAGCATCATGGCCACACGCAGCCTCCACGGACAGACGGGGGGTGGCTGCACAAGGGATGCCCTGGCTGGGAATCGAACCCAGGTCTCCCATGTGGAAGGCAAGGGTTCTACCACTGAACCACTGGTGCTGTCCCCTGTAAAGGGCTCACGTTTCCCTCTTTACCTCAAAGGAAATGCAGTCTGAAACCAACACTTGAAGACTCTGGGAGGAAAGCGCCACGAGCCACAGCCCGAGTCCACGCTCACTCTACTCATCTGTAACCAGTGCCGCACCTGCCTCCCAAAGGAGCCTGCGGCCACGTCACAGACCATCCGAACCGCCGGACTGGTACAGAGGCATGAAGTGGAGGAAAGTGAAGGGGCCCGTCGTCCGTGGCATAGAGCTAACGAAGACACTCAGGAAGCAGGCACTCGGCACGAGCCGCAGCCACAGCCCTGACGGCACCGCCTTTCAAAGCAGAAGAGGCTCTGATACAGACAGCTGATGGCCTGTGAGGCCACATGGCACGGCCCAGTGCGCCTGGGTCCCCACGTGCCACTCGGTGCAGGTCCAGTCACCCGCAGGCTACAGTCGAGGATGGCAGGTAGGAGGCAAAGGTGGGCCCTCCAGCACACCACAACACGCAGCTATCAATGCTGTCTGGAGGTGGGAGGCCGCCTCAGAGGGAATGGCCCAATCATGAGCACACAGCTGGAACTGGCTGCAAGGACTGTACAACCCCAGAGCGTGCTCATACCCCTACACTGCCCCAGCACCTCACTGTCAGCACAATTCCCAAATTTGCCAAAGCCCAGTGGCTCTGAAAACCTTTCTCTCAGGACCTCCGAGATTCCAGCTGCGTAGTTCTGGCCTCTCGGGCCCCTCAAGATTCCGGCTCTGTAATTTTGGGCTGGGTCCCATGACCCACGTCTAACAGGCAGGACTATAAGCCCTGGACGGAGGCAGGGACTCCGCAGCAGCACAGATCTGAGCACTGTCCGCTTAGGGCCGCAGCCCTGGCCAGGCCTCAGACAAACATATCTTCCCAAGCCCTTAGGCTCCTCCCCCAGGGCCACAGCCCAGGATCAAGCTCCAAATGATGTCCCTGCCCCCAAAACCACATCCTGCCACAGGCACTTCCCTCAGGACAGAGATGATGCCTGTTAAACAGTGAGACACGGAGCAGGCCAGTGCCCATCAGTGAGGGCCTGCTGCTATGCATGGTGAGAGGCCAGCCAAGTCCCTCGTGAACACAGTCCCACCACCCAGCAGGGACCAGCACCCAGGGGAGGCAGCTGTGGACAGGTCGCCAGCCTGAGAGACAGGAGTCACCCACAGTCTAGGCCTACACGTAGCACTGCAGGGTCCTGGGCACTCAAAAGTGCCCCCACCTTAACTGAACAACACAAAGCCTGGCCCATGATGGGCTGGGAGGAGGGGTCAGTGGCCGTAAGTCTTTGCAGGGAGGGACCGGAAAGAGGGAACAGCAGGGCCACATGAATAAGACAGAGCCTGGCCATCAAGGCAGGAACACACAATGTACTCTGGACGAGACAGGTGTCCTTCGCAGGACCGTGTACCTGGCCTGACCTCCTGCACCCCTGGCTCCTGTACACAGACAGAGGGCATTACCTGGCCAAGAAGTGGCTGAGTGGCCCCAGAAGTCCCGACCTGCTGCCCTCTTCTGGCCTCTCTGCGCTGTCCCGCTGGCCAGGGCCACCAGACAGGGAGCTCAGGGTGACGTCGGTGAACGGTGGGCCGTCGTCATTCTCCAGGGCCACAATGGCACTGGAGCTGCTGGTGACGAGGTCTAGGAGGTCTTCGCTGCTGATGGACAGTGTGGCAGAGAGCTCTGTGCCAAGACTGGACACGCTGCAGATGGAGGCACCGTCGTGGCGGCTCAGGGCCCTGGCGCTGGGGCTGCACAGCCGCACAGCATCGTAGCTGGTCCTGGGGAAGGTGGAGGACTTGCGGACGCCCTGATCCCTCTCGGCGCCGGTGGCGGCCGGCAGCCCACAGGACGGCAGGGGGCAGGCACTCCGGGAAGCCCTCTCAGGGACAGCCTCTGGCTCAGATGGCTTCCTCCTTGCATGGGTCCCGCTGCAGGGCACGGGCTCTGGGTTGCCGATCTCAAGGGTCGGAATGCCTGAGTCCACTGACTCCAGGCTGCACCTGTCGGCAGCGGCACCCGGCAATGGCACAGGTCCATGTTCAGACAGCGGGAGGGGTCTGGGGGCCTTGAGGGTCAAGCTCGGGGGGCTCTGAAGGTGGTTTCCTGGCCGACCATCCAGAACACCCATCAAGGCTACACCATTGGCAGAGGTGGAAAGGTTGCCATCGGTCATCTTGGTCCAAGAAGAAACTAGGAAAATACCAACAGGGAAATGAAGTCAGTGCATAAGAAACTCAAGTGTCCAGTCAGCTAACACACGGGGACCCAATCAGAGAAGCATGTGAGGGTGAACTTCCTGGGTCAGCTTGGCAAGGCTGTGATTCCCAGTGTTTGGCCAAATACTAGTCTAGCTGCTCTTCCACAATGTCATGGGATAAAGGTGACCTCCCAGAATGCAATGTGACCTGATCACCTCCAAGAATGCAATGCAATCAGCTCCCACAATTTAATGCGACATAATCACCTCCCATGATGCAACGTGATGTAATAATCACCTCTCACAGTGTAATGTGATGTATTCATCTGCCATACTGTAAGGAGCTCTGGTGGCATTTGGCTGCTAAAAAGGTCAGTGGTTCAAACCCACCAGCTGCTCCTTAGGAGAAAGATGAGACAATCTGCTTCTGCAAAGATCTGTTGCTATTGTTGTTGCTAGGTGCCCTCGAGTCAGCTCCAACTCACGGTGACCCTGTGTACAACAAAATGCAACACTGCCCGGTCGTGCCCCATCCTCACAATCCTTGCTATCCCTGAGCCCATCACTGCAGTCAGTGGGTCAATTGATCTTGCTGAGGGCCTTCCCTTTCTCGCTCATCCTCCACCTTACCAACATGATATCCTCTTCCAGGGAAGAGGTGAGATGAAGTCTGGCCATTCTCACTTTCAAGGAACATTCCGGCTGCACTTCTTCCAGGACAGACTTGTTTGTTTTTCTGGCAGTCCATGGTATTTTCAGTATTCTTCACCAATAGCACAATTCAAAGGCATCAGTTCTTCTTTGGTCTTCCTTATTCGCTGTCCAGCTCTCACATGCATGAGGCAACTGACCACACCATGGCTTGGGTCAGGTGCACCGTAGTCTTCAATGTGACATCTTTGTTCTTTGCTTTAAAGAGCTCTTTTGCAGCAGATCTGCCCAATGCAGTAAGTCGTCTGATTTCCTGACTGCTGCTTCCATGGGTGTTGATTGTGGATCCAAGGCAAATGAGACCCCTGACAACTTCAGTCTTTTCTCCATTTATTATTATGATGTTGCTTACCGGTCCAGTTGTGAGTGAGGATTTTCATTTTCTTTATGCAGAGGTGTAATCTATGCTGCAGACTGTAGTCTTCAATCTTTAGTAAGTGGTTCAAATCCCCTTCGTGAGCCTTCCTCCAATGATGATGCCGTGTTTTCTTCATACAGTCCAGCTTCTCTGATTATTGCTTAGCATACAGACTGAATAAATCTGGTGAAAGGATACAACCCTGATGCACACCCTTCCTTATTTTAAATCATGCAATGCCCCCTTCTTCTATTCAAATGACAACCTCTTGTTCTATGCACAAGTTCCTCATGAGCACAAGTAAGTGTTCTGGAATTCCCATTCTTCACAACCATAACTTGTTCTGATCCACACAGTCAAACGCTTTTGCATAGTCAATAAAGCACAAGTAAACATCTTTCTGGTATTCTTTGCTTTGAGTGAAAACCCATCTAACATCAGCAATGTTATCCCTCATTCCACACCCTCTTCTGACTCCTGCTTGCATTTCTGGAAGTTCTCTGTCAATATACTGCTTTAATTGTTTTTAATTATTTTCAACAAGATTTTACTTGCATGTGAAATTAATGATATTGCTTGATAATTTCCACATTCTGTGAGATCACCTTTCTTTGGAATGGGCACAAATATGAATCTCTTCCAGTCAGTTGGCCACGTAGCTGCCTTCCAAATCTCTTGGCATAAACAAGTGAGTGCCCCCAGTGCAACATCTGTTTGTTGAAACATATCAATGGGTATTCCGTCAATTACTGGAGCCTTGTTTTTCACCAATTCCTTCAGTGCAGCTTCTTTCAGTACCATTGGTTCTTGATTATATGCCACCTCCTGAAATAGATGAACATTAACAAATTCTTTTTGGTGCAGTGATTGTGTGTTCCTTCCATCTTCTTTTGATGCTTCCTGCATCATTCAATATTTTTTCCATGGAATCCTTCAATACTGCAACTCAAGGCTTGAATTTTTTCTTCAGTTCTTTCAGCCTGAGAAATGCCAAGAATGTTCTTCCCTTTTGGCTTTCTAACTCCATTTCTAACATTTCTTTATGATAATTGACTTTGTCTTCTCAAGCTGCTCTTTGAAATCTTCTGTTCAACTCTTTTGTCATTTGCTCTTGAAAGGAGAGTAGCTAAGTAAAGAGTCTCTTCTGACATCCATTTTGGTCTTTTCTTCCTTTCTCGTCTTTTTAATGACCTTTTGCTTTCTTCACGTATGATGTTCTTGATTTCATGCTACAACTTGTCTGGTCTTCAGTCTTCAAATCTATTCTTCAGATGGTCTCTAAATTCAGGTAGGATGTAATCAAGGTCATATTTTGGCTCTCATGGACTTGTTTCAATTTTCTTCACCTTCAACTTGAACTTGCATAAAAGCAGTTGATGGTCTGTTCCACAGTCGGCTCTTGACATTGTTTTGGCTGAAGATATTGAGCTTCTCCATCATCTCTTCCCACAGATGTAGTCAATCTGATCCCTGTGTACTCCATCTGCTGAGGTCCACATGTACCACTGTTCATGTTGTTGAAAAAACATATTTTATAGTGAGTAAGTCATTGGTCTTGAAAAATTCTAAAACTATAAAAATTTACAGCCTTGGAAACCCAATGGCAGTGGGTTTTTTTTTTTTTTTTTGTAGTAATGTAATGTAAAGACTTTCCTCAGTGGAATGGAGTGGAATGACCTTCCAGAACACAAGCTAACAGCATATAATCCATCAGCTGAAAAAGACAGTTTTTTGGGGGTGTCCTGCCTCCCGACTGTGACTAGGTATCTGGGCAGAACGTGCTCTCTCTTCACCCTGCATTCTGGTCATCACCTGACCTGCGGACTGTGGGACTTACCAGCCCCTCACAGTTCTAAGAGCCTGCAGGCGCCTCCAGCCTGTGACCTGAGTGACAAGACTTCGGACTCGCCAGCCTCCACAACTGTGTGGGCCGGTCCCTTGCAGCAAATGTTGTAAACACATCTCACTGGCTCTGGCTCTTAGAGAACCCCACAACAGAGCGACCATTGGAAAAAGTCCTTCAAGCCCAATTTTTGATCCAGGACCAGAAGCTAGACTTTTGACATACACCAAGATATAAGACAACAGGAAGGTGACCTGAACAAGGGGCACATCTAGGGTGAAAGGTGCCATCAGCCCTGCAGTCCCACCTCTGGTGCTCAGGACCCCAGGGTCACGAGTGCTGTGCGGGGCACAGAGAGACTGCTCTTTGATAACAAACAGGACACCTCTGTCACACATATGGGAACTGTCAAGTATGTGGAAGCCAAGGCTGTGCCTGTCCCGAGACAGCACAAAACACAAGATGCTGTCATCAACAAACACTACTAAAAACATTACATGGGCCACATGCAGTGAGACACCCACCACATCCAATAGCCAAGCCCTCACAGGTGTTTACTCAGGTGTACTCAGCCCAAGGGTGGGCACACAGAGGGCTCCGAGGCTCAGAGCGGTCAAGTAGCTGCTCTAAGGTCATAATGCTACTCAGCAGCCGAGCCAGGGTCCAGGGCCACCAAAGGGCCATGCCGGTTTAGGATGGCTTAATGTTAGGAGTCCCTGGTGGTGCAAATGGTTCACACACTCAGCTGCGCACCAGAAGGTTGGAGGTTTGCGTCTACTCAGAAGTGGCGTGGAAGAAAGGCCTGGTGGCTGACTTCACAAATAACAGCCCCTGAAAAACCTACAGGGTCAGTTCTACTCTGACATACACGGGCTTGCCCACCAGGAGCTGGAACTGACGGTCACTGGGGGCAGAGTCAGGGTTAGAGTTGGGAGGTCGGCTCAGAAGATGACCAGTGAGGCAAGAAAAAGCCCAGGACCTGCGACAGTCGGGAGCATCAAACTGACACACACATACAAAGAGATCCCACACACACCACATATGCACACACATCACACATACATACACCATACACTACAGATGCATGTATACACACCATACATATGCACACATACACCCACACCCACTCACACACACACCCCTCCACATCCCCCCCACATACACACATTCACACACATACACCCCATACACATACACACACCATAAGTACACTCACACACCACCTATACATACACTACACACACACACCCCATATACTATAGATACATATAGACATACCCACACACACACAACACACACACTCGCCATACACACACATACACCATGATACACTCACACACATACACCCCACATATACCCACACACACCATACACTACAGATGCACATACACACCATACGTCATATACTCAACACTTACACACATACACCACATACAAATACACAACACACATACACACACACCATATACACACATGTTCACACTATCCATACACATACACACCACACACACACACCATACACTACAGATACACATACATACATACACTCACATATACACCACCCATACACACACACCATACACTAGATACACACACATACACCCCACACACATACACACTCCCCACACACATATACACACCATATACTAGATACACATATACCCACACATCACACATACACAGACACCATAAACCACACACACACACCACCATACAAAAACCCAGACGTATCACCCCAACACACACACACACACACAGTACCTCATCTACAGTCCAGCCGTCACCTGGGGTGGGGGAGGAGTGGGGCCCCAGCCTGCAGGGCCCGGGAGACTGAGCCCCTGCAAAAGGTGCAACCCTTTATTCAATTCACGCGCCGTGTCCAAACCCAAGAACTGTGACGTGGAGCTCACATCCGATCACAGAGTACAGCGACGTGCACAGGAGGACACTGGGCCTGGGTGCTAACCTGGCCCCACCGCGCTGCCTCGGGGACCCACACGGGACCCGCACGCTTGCACAGCTGCCGTCAGCACCCGAAGGGCGAGAAGCCGCACATGACCCTGACCGCTGAGACTCCTGGTAGGTGCTCCTTCAGCTTTGGCCCTCACCCCCCTCAGGAAGCTGGGCCTGCCTCCCACGGCAACACAGCAGAGGCCAAGGCTCGGACAGCAGATAAGGGGACTATCTCTCCCTCCCAGAGGCCGCAGAGCCAGACGCAAGGGATAATCAGAAACGTGGAGTGGAGAAGTGAACGGGACAACCTCTGAGAACCAGTGGGGAAGGGAGGGCCGCTGACGCAGGGCCATGGTGGCAGGTGCTCAGTTCTCCTCGGACGTCAGAAGCACGCCGTAGCATGCCAAAACAGAAGCACACGCAAGACTAACGTGTCAGGCCCACGAGGAAATCGTCGTATCACGAGCAACGCTTCCCCAGGCTCCGCAGCCAGGCTGTAGCTCCCCCTCCCACTTCAGGGCACACGCCTGGACACTTCCTGGGCCGGAGCCCCCAGGCGAGGCCACAGGGCACCTGTCTCTGCACCACCTGCTCCAGGAGAACCCCAACAGAACAAGGCTATGAGCCAACAGGACTCAGTGGGAGACTCAGGGAGACACAACACGTTTGTAAATTAAGAGGAAAACACAGCAGGAAACAAGTTTAGCACATGATTAAGAGCTAATCTCCTGCAACTTAGGAGGTGACCGGAACTACTCAACACCATCAACTGCAGCAGATGAAAGGCCACAGTGCAGGAGGAAGGGAGCGCAGAGCCCCTGGCGGAGCCCCTGGCCAAGGTTCAGGCTGGGTCACTGACCAGTTGGGGCGACCTCAGCCTCCAGAGCCTTAACGTCCCTCCCATCAGTGAAATGGACGCAACCACACCAGTCACCAAAAAACCCCAACCCACTGACGTGGAGTCGACTCCGACCCATAGCGCCCCTAGAGGACAGAGTGGAACTGCCTCATCTTTCTCCCGCGAAGCAGCTGGTGGCTTTGAACCACCAGCCTTTTGGTTAGCGGCCAAATGCCTTAACTACTGGACCACCAGAGCTCCCACACAGCTCATAAGGTGGACAAAATGAGGGCGTGTGGAGAGGGCACCCGGCCAACTCCACATCCAACAAGTTGGTGACATGACCGTCCCTCTCGTATCTAACCACACGCAGAGGGTCACCAGGGGGACCCCAGGAGACAGATCAGCACAGCAGCTTCAAGCAGGGACTTGGACACACAGGCAACGTTTCTCACAGTGTGTGCCGACAGCGCACACGAGCAACTGAATGGGGTCGCCATGTGGCGGAGCGGACACCACACCATGGCAACAGGTGCTGGGGGCTCCAGGCAGCACACGCCTCCCCGCCCGCCCCCCGATGCAGACATGCCGGCACTAACTTCCTGCGGATCCTGCCTGTCCTGGCCCCAAGCTGCCCTTCCTGTCCTGAGAGGAGCGCGCACAGTGCACACAGCGTGCCCTTGGCCTCCCATCCGGCCAGTGCTGCACAGCTCCCGGGCCTTGGTCCTGAAAGTCAAACACAGCCCCCTTCTGTGCAGCACGTTCCAGGGGCCACAGTGCCCGGGGCAAGCCCAGGCTCGAAACAGAGCGCCCCCATGGGACCCCAACTGTCCCAGGCGCTGACTCCTCAACCGCCCCGTGAGCACAGTACTGCCCCACCGCACAGAGGGACCCTGGGGTTTTCCCCAGGTGTCTGCTTACCCAGGCCTCCGGCGAAGCTCTGCGCTCACAAAGCCCTCCCATGACACCAGCTCCTCCTCATCACCCTGTCAGGTGGCTGACAGACACGGTCAGCCGCTCGGAAGGGCCTAGCCCGAGCCTCAGTCTCCAGCTCCCCGTCACCCTCGCGTTCCCAGGGAGGACTCTGGTGGGACTCAGCCTTCACCTGGCCCTGAGGGACAGGGACTGCCAAGAGAATCAGTCAGGCCAGGGTTCCTGATCGGTGGCCATGACAGGAGAACCGCTATCAGGGCCCAGCCCCCTGTGCGTATGCACACTGTGGGGCCACAAGCACCGACCACCCCCGGTCCCATCTCCGGTTACTCCACAGGCAGAGAGGCCCGTGGGGAGGGAGGGACAGGCGGCCCTAGGCCTCAGGTTTCAGGGCATTAACGGTTCACACGGACGACCTCCTGCACCTGGCGAAGGCACACGCATGTCCAGCACCACATATGACAATCACAGCCACTGTCCCCGTGTCTCCACAGCAACCCAAGGGCTGGAGGGTCGTGTCCACTCGTGAGTCCCTCAGCAGAGAGGCCTGGCAATCCACTTCCAAACAGCCAGCTACTGACAGCCCTCCGGAGCGCGCTCTGCTCGGCACCGTGGGGCAACCTGAGTAGAAGCAGACTCCACGGCCGCTGCAGGGAGGGGTTCACACTAGCTCCGGCGGAAAGGCTGGGCGCTGGAAAATGCAGGCCCCGCCCCGTGGCACGGTCGATAGTGGTGCACTTGCAGCTCTCCGTCCATGTGACTGGTCAACGTCACCAGGACACTTTCAAAAGAAAACACACAGGGTGGTGGAAGGCAGAAGCAGATCCTGAAAGGAGGCTGCCTGCGTTCAACTCACAGCTTCTCCACTTAACCCAGTGAGACCTTGAGCTAGTAAATTCTTCATTCCCTGTGCCTCAGTTGCCATGCAGTGAAATGGGGACAACATGGCTGTGACACACTTAGAACCACGCCTGGTGTGAGGTGAGCTCAGGTGCCGGCAGGAGTCCTTCCCTCCAAAGCCACCGCAGCCCCACAGTGTCAGCACCCATTTGCATAGACAGGCACAGACCAGCCACGGCCAGGCTTTGTCCGCACCACCTCACTGTGCAGTGTCTTCCTGTCCCCATGTCTCTCCTCACACCTGCTGTATGTGATTTCACTCTGGACCTCAACTTCCCCAAGTGCAGTGAAGTGTCTCACCAAGCTGACCTACCGAAGGCCCTTCCGGTTCAACAACCTAGACCTCTAAAACAACCCCAGAACAAAACCTTTTGTTTTGAACAGAAGATTTCAAAGACCAGCTCGGAAAGACAAAGTCAATTATCAAATAAAATAGGCAACGACCTGGAGTTTGAAAAGCAAAAGGAGAGAGCACACTCAACATTTCTCAAGCTGACAGAACTGAAGACAAAACTCAAGCCTCAAGTTGCAATCTTGAAGGGTTCTATGGGCAAAATACTGAAGATCCAGGAAGCATCAAAAGAAGATGGAAGGAATACATAGATTCACTGCACCAAAAAAGAACTGATCAATGTTCATCCATTTCAGGAGGTGGCATACCACCAAGAACCAATGGTACTGAAGGAAGAAGTCAAGGTTGCATCGAAGGAAGTGGCAAAAAACAAGGCTCCAGGAATTGATGGAATACCCAGTGAGATGTTTCAACAAACAGATGCTGCACTGGAGGCACTCACTCGGCTATGCCAAGAGATATGGAACACAGCTACGTGGCCAACTGACCGGAAAAGATGCATATTTGCACCCATTCCAGAGAAAGGTGATCCCACAGAATGTGGAAATTATCGAACAATATCATTAATTTAGCATGCAAATAAAATCTTACTGAAGATAATTCAAAAATGGTTGCAGCAGTACATTGACAGAGAACTTCCAGAAATGCAAGTTGGATTCAGAAGGGGACGTGGAGCGAGGGATATCATAGCTGATGTCAGATGGATCTTGGCTCAAAGCAGAGAATACCAGAAAGATGTTTACTTGTGTTTTATTGACTATGCAAAAGCATTCAACTATATGGATCATAACAAATTACGGATAACAATGAA
>NW_006922192.1:656123-658206 GCF_000298275.1 Orycteropus afer afer | reverse complement strand
GCTGCAGCGACAGGCTCAGGTATAGCAGGGACTGTGAGGCTGCCCCAGGACTGGGCAGTGTTTCATTCTGTTGCACATAAGGGTGCTATGAGTCGGAGTTGACTCGATGGCACCTAACAACAAAGTGGAGGGTCAATGAAAAAGGGGAAGACCCTCAATGAGATGGACTGATAGTGGGTGCAAAAATGGGCTCAGGTATAGCAAGTGCTGGGAGGCTGGCACAGGACTGGGCAGTGTTTGGTTCTGTTGTACACGGGGTTGCTATGAGTCTGCGGCGAGTCGGCGGCAACTCAACGACACCTAACACCACCACCAGCTGCCCTTAAGCAGAGCCCGACTCATGGCGACCCCATGTGTGTCAGAGTCCACCTGAGGTCCACAGACTTTTCAATGGTTGACACTTTGGAAGTAGATTGCCACTCTTTTCTTCCAAAGCACATCTGGGTAGAGGCAAATCTATGTCCTCTGCATAGCAGCCAAGTACATTAACCATCTGCACTACCCAAAAAACAAACCAAATTCACTGTCACTGAATGGATTCTAACTCACAGTGACCCACAGGACTAACCAGGAGTGCCCCATAGGGTTTCCAAGGCTGTCAAAGTTCATGGAAGCAAACTGCCTCATCTTTCTCCTAAGGAGGGGCTAATGGGTTCAAACCACCAACCCTGTGGTTAGCAGACGAATGCTTTAACTACTGTGCCACCAGAGCTCCTTTTGCACCACTCAGGGACTCCTAAAACAACCCTGGCCCTTTCCTGACACCCATTCCTGAGGCATACGTTTAACATACATAAACCAAAAGCCAAGCTCACTACCATCGAGTTAGTTCTGACTCACAGCGACCCCTCCGTGGGTTTCCGAGTGGTATCTCTATGGAAGTAGACTGCCCAATCTTCCTGATAGCTGACATCCCTTAGTTCACCTTCTCGAACATTCCCCACTTGGCAATTTCACTCAAGCACCTGGAGCACAGGTAGCACTGGGTTCTGCCTGGAGCTGGGGATCCCACCACGGACACACGTGTGACACCCAGGAGAGTGGGGACTCTGCGGGTCCAGCGGGGCCCACAGCTGGGGTCACACTCACGTGACAACCAGGACAGTGGGGAGGCTGGGGGGATGCTGGGCACTCAGTCCGGGCAGGGGCCAGAGGCTGTGGGAAGAAGGGGAGCAGAGCTGGGTCCCCTGGGCAGGGGGCAGGGTTCCCACTGCTGGCAGCTGGCCGTGAGGGTGGCCACCCTCCGCAAAGGGCGAGCTTGCACCCTGCAGACACTGCTGATCAAGCCAGCCGTCCTAGGGGCCCCCAGCTCGGGTGCACCAGAGTCTCTGAAGCCAAACGTACGTCCGTCCGTCCTCGGAGGAAACGGGCAGCCCGAACGCAGGCACGGGCCCTGGCACCAGAGCAGACTCCCAGGCAGCAGAGCCCACCCACCCGGAGCCACACTCCTGGGGGCTCCTGCTGGGCCAGGGGGCAGCGCTGGGCTCCGTGGGGGTCTCCCAGACCCAGGGCACGGGGTGCTGGGCGGGGGGCAGTGAGGGTCGGGGTCCCTCAGGAGGAGAGCGGAGGTGTATGGGGGCTACTCAGCCTGAAGACTCCGGGTGGCGGGCAGTGAGGGACGGTGAGCGGCTGGGGCGCCAGGCGGAGAGGCCGGGGTGTCTGACGCGAGGCCAGGGTCCCTCAGACTGAGGGCCCCGGGCGCCGGGCGGGGGTCGGCGCGCCCGGAGGCCATCGGCCCCTCTCGGTCCCCGCGCGGCCGCCGGCTGAGGAGAAACTTTCCTCAAGTTCCGGAAAAGCAGCGCGTCGCACGCGCGACTCACGAGGCCTGACGAGCGCCCCGGCCCGAGCGGCCCCCGCCCAGCCCGGGCTCAGCAGGTGGCGCCCCCTCTCTCCCTCCCGCCTGCCTCCCTCGCAGCCCTCAGTACCGAGTCAACGCGGATCCGGCGCCATGCCCGGCGTCCGCGGGCCCGCGGCCCAAGCCCTGGGGGACCCGCAACTCCCGCGGCCAGGACGCGAGCACCGCAGCCGCAGGAGACCCGCCCGAGCGCGGCAGGTGCGCGGGGACGCGGGGGACAGCTCCCCG
>NW_006922192.1:634340-655993 GCF_000298275.1 Orycteropus afer afer | reverse complement strand
ACAGCCACGCCCCCTCGCTTCACCACCTCAGCCCGCTCTGCCCTGCCCCTTGCCAACCCCGTCTAGCCCTGCGGCCCAGCATGCGCCTCGCCCCGCCCTGCCTGTCCGCGTCATCCTTCCACCCCGACTCCGCCAAGTCCCCAGCAGCCCCGCTACGCCACCCGATGGTTCCGCCCCACCCAGAGCCCCGCCCAAGGCCCCTCCCCCCCGGCCGTAGCTGTCTTCCTTCCGCCCCGCCGGCGCCGCTCGTCGAAATCGACGCTCGGCCGGCTGCGCCTCCTCGGGCCGCCTGTCACCGGCCGTGTGCCGGGCCCGGGAAAGGCCTTGCCGGCTCTTTCCCGTCCCGCGGGCCCAGCGGCGCTCTCAGAGGTGGTCTGGCTAAATCTTTGTGGCCGCACAGCCCGCGTGGACACCCCACGGGGTCTTCTCACCTGGTCGGCTCCACACGCAGCCATCTTGGAAGTGGGAAGCGGGCGGGCGGCGGGAGGAGCGCGCGCGAGCGGGGCCAGACGAGGGCAGCCGAGCGGGAGCGCATCGATGGGCGTCCTGCCGACAGGGGCCCTCGGGGTCCGGCGCCGCGGGGCGGGGCTTCGGCGTGTCCCCGCCCGGCGGCTGCCTTTAACGCAAAGCGTGGATTTTCCGGAAAGCTGCCTTCGCGGGCTCTAGCACCAACCCAGTGCTCTTTGGTGCCACTGGGGGTGCGTTTAAAAGGTTCTGGCCAAGCCACTTAAATCATCGTGCCGGGTTTCGGAAGCAGTCCCACGTGTAGACACGTTTAGGGAGCGCCATCCTAGTGCGATTTCGCTTCGACGGTGCAGAGCCGCTGGAGACCGGGCCTCTGGTTGGAACCGCTTTACAGAGGGAAACCGGGCTCAGAGATTGGGACCCCTGACCAGGTGGGTCAGCAGCAGAGCGCGGTCGGAAGCCCGGTGCCCCGCCACTGGAGAAGCGGGTGCACCAGGCGCCTGCGGGGCGGTAACTGGCCCCCGTGTGGAACGGAGGCGCCGTGGGCCGGGCCCACGTTGTCCGGTGCCGTCCAGTCGGCTCTGCCTCTCGGCCACCCAGGTGGAAGAGAACAGAGTCCTGCGCCAGCGTTGGCCTGGTTGAGTCCATTGTTGCAGCCACCGCGCCTGTGAGTCCCTCGTGGAGGGTTTCCCTGGTTGGGCCGACCCTCTGTCAAACGTGCGTGTGCTTTGCTAGTGACTGACCTTTCCTGATGACGTGTCCAAAGTGAGCGAGCCAGAGTCGCATCCTCACTTCTAAGGAGCAATTCGGGTTTGTTTCTTCCAAGACTTTGGTGTGCACGCCTGTGATGGTCCGGTGTATGCGTAGTCTCCCACAGCACAATTCAGAAGCATCAGCTTGTCTTCCTTTTCCACTGTGCAGCTTTCACACGCAAAGTGAAAATGCCTTGGTTGGGGTGTTGCACACCTCAGCCACCTAAGAGCCCCTTAAGTGTTCGGTGAAGTCTCATCCCGTTCTGGGGACATGACAGGAGGGGTGCCGGACTGGACACATCAGAGAGACCGACTGAATCTGGGGGGCTGGCCGTCAATGTCACAGTGTCTGCAAGCCGCAGATTAACCTGCCTGGACTTTGGTAGTTAGCGGTGAACTGAGAAGCCCGCATCTGGCTCTGGCCCCCACCCCCATCGTCAGTCATAGAGCAGAAACTCAGCAGTGCCTGTCAGCTATGTTGGCAGAGTCCCTGAAAAAGGTTAACATGCTCAGCTGCCAACCCAAAGGTTGAAGGTTTGAGTCCTCTCAGAGGCACCTCAGAGGAAAGACTTGACGGTCTACTTCTGAAAACTCAGCCAGAGAAAACCCCATGGAACAGAGGCCTGCTGGGACGCGCGCTGGGAGCCGAGAACCCGAGGTGAGGGCAGCTGCTTAGCTGTGAGTTGGAAACAACTCTGACAGCAATGAGTCGGTCTGGTTTTGTTTGGGTTAGCTATGTAGTCAACAGGGGTGTGAATTTGAAAAACAATCTTTTAAGGGCCCTGGGTGGCACAAACAGTTTGTTTTCGCTGGTAACCAAAAGGTTAAAAAAAAAGAAGAAGAAGAAAGGCTATACCAGAAAAAGCTGGAAACCAAACAGGTTGAAACCAAAAAGCTTGTCAGTTTGAGCGCACGGAGCAGCACCGTGGAGAAACAGGCTTGGTGACTGCGGTGGTGGTTTGTGTGTCAACTGGCTGGGCCTGGCTGAGCGGCTGGGCAGCCGGTGGTAGTTCTTCCCCATGATGAGACTGGCAATCAACTCCATGGTGGGATCCACCACACACAGCTGAGTAGCTGCCTTTGGGATGGGGTCTGCTTCCTGTATATAAGGAGAAGCCTTGGGAATGGCCTCTAGCTGATGGCACACTTGGACCCTGCATGGAGCCGTGTCGTTTGTTCAGCAGCCTGCCATGCTCTGCCAACCTTGGGACTTAATAATGAACTTGAATTAATGGCCTGCTGTGTGGTTTGGTAACGTCGGGACTGTGCCATTTTATTTGTCAACCTTGCACTTGTCAGCCTCAGCAGCCAGTAGCTGCCTGAGTGAAGAGATGCCTCCAGCTTCAGTGGCCGGGAGCAAGAGGCAGAGCTGAAGCCCAAGGTCGAGGGGCTTTCACACGGCTCCTAGAGCCTGGCACGTTGAACTGGGACTTCAAGCCTCCAAACTGTGAGAGAATAAACTCCTGTTTGTTAAGTCCTCCCATTGGTGGTGTATCCTGTCAGAGGGCACTGGGAACCAGAACGTGATCTACTTCTGTAAAGACTGCAGCCAAGTGAGCCTTGCGGGGCAGTCCCACTCATGCATGCAGCATCGTTCCTAAGTCACAAATCAAGAAGGGTCTCTTGTAATATGGCCATGCCCTCACGGTGCTCAGTACATAGAGAAAACCCAAACCTACTGCCAGCCAGTGGATTCCACCTCAGGCCAACCCCCCGGAGCTTCCCCGGCTGTAAATCTTTACAGATGCAGGCTGCCTCATCTTTCTCCCACAGAGGGGCTGGTAGGTTTGAACTGCCGACCTTTTGGTTAGCAGTCAAATGCCTTACCACAGCCCTGAGACAGGGAATCAGGCTAGCCGGGTGAAACGGGCCCCAGACTCAATGTACTTGACATTTTAGCTTTCATGCAGCCACCACATCATTCTGGCCGCTGGCATCAGTGAACTGATAAGTTGGCAAGCCAGAGCTTGGGCGAGATCAAGAGGCTGCACATGAAAGGACCCTGAGGTTGACAGTTACAAAATGCTAACCAGCCTCTGGGTTGTTTCTTTAAGTCTCTCGTTAGGGGCTCACCAGGTAGAGTGACCGAAAAGTGACTCCTTCCACCAGAGGCGAGGGAGAACAAGCTCTCTCCCTGAAGTGGAACTAGGGTCCAGAGACATCACGCATGCGTACCCTGAACCTCAGCACCCCACCCTTTTCACGAATAAAAGCAATGCCTCTGTCCTGCCTACGACCTCTTACAACTTTAGGAACCTCTTCCCTGGGGAAGAGGCAGAGGCTAGTGGACATGAAAGGCCCTCTCCCCCGCTCCCTCGAGAGCTCCTGCCCTTTCCCTTTAGAACTGGGGTTCCTGGGGACTTGTTGCATCTTCAGTTCTTTGTCGGCAGATGGCAAGGACCCCTGCTCAGGGTCTCGGCCTGGCAACAGCAGCCCCAGAGAGGGAGCGTGATAAATGTGTACACTTTAAATGAAGGAGTCCCAGGGCTCCTCCACGCCCCGAGGGCTGCCCTAGCCTACTGTCAGCCCCAGCGGCTTGTTGGTGTCTTTTTTTTTTTTTTTTCCATATTTTAGATCCACCAGCCACTTCTCAGAAGGAAGATTGGGCAATCAATTTCCGTAGTGATACCACCTGGGAAACCCAAGCAGGGGTCGCTGTGAGTCAGATCCAACTCGATGGCAGTGAGGTTGATTTCTTTTTTAGATATTCCAGCTACTGACTTTTTTTAAAAAAAAATTGATTATTATTTGAGTGAAAGGTTACAGAGCACACTTATTTTCCATACAAGTTCATACACATCTTGTTTCATGACATTGACTGCGATTCCCCACAATGTAACAGCTCTCTTTCCACTTCCTCCCTGTGGTTGCCTCTTCCCTGGGTCCCCTGCCAGGCACTCCCACCCCCTGAGCTGTCTCCCTGTGCAGACACTGCCCTTCTGTTCTCCCACGATTGATCGCTCCAAGGAGTGATGTAAACGTTCACCCCGTCTGCCTGTCGTTGGGCTGGAAGCCACAGGAGTGAGTTCAGTTCCAGACGTGAAGGGTAACCAGGGGCCATAGTCTCAGGGATGTCACCCAGCTCTATCAGGCCAGGAAGTCTGGTCTTTTTTTTTTTTTTTTTATGAATTTGAGTTTTGTCCCATATTGTTCTCCCGCTCTATCCAGGATCTCCTGCACTGATCCCTTTCTGAGGGGTTGACAGTGGTAGCCGGGCACCGTCTAGTTCTTCGGGCCTCGTGGTCATGTAGGCTGAGGATCACGTGGTGTACCAGTCCCTCGGACTAACTGTTGCCATGCGTCCTTGGTGTTCGTCATTCTTCTCTGCTCGGGAGGAGGGCAGACCATTTTGACTCCCGCCTTAGTTAGCAATCTGATAGACTGGATTGACCAATCCTCTTTTACAACATTCCTTCCAGTCCAATTTCTGTTGTCTTAGAGTTTTAAGGGGAGCTCTGGTGATGTAGTGCCTAAGGCACTTGACTGCTAACCAGAAGGCCAGCGGTTCAAACCCACCAGTCACTCATTGGAAGGAAGGTTGGGCAGTCTACTTCGTAGAGATACCACCTCGGAAACCCAAGGAGGGGTTGCTATGAGTCGGAGACGACTTGCCGGCTCCTAACAACAGGGTTTTGAGACCCCTGACGACAAGGCCCCACTGCTGCGCATCCGGAGGCAGTGGTGTATCTTCAGTAAATGTGCGTCTGGTGCCCCGTCGACCCGGCCCCTGCCATCAGCCACCTCCCAGAACTGGTCCAGGTAGGGGGCAGTCACTCACACGCCCAGGATAAGATCTGCGGGGTTTGCTACCGTCCGGACCCGTCCCAGGGAGGCTGCGGGACCGCGCAGTGTTTTGTTCCCTTGTGCACGAGGGGCCCGAGTCAGGGGCCGGCTGGGCGCCAGCTGACACAGCAACACGACCCACGTGCTACTGTGAGCTGCTACATCCTCCCCAAAGCGGGATTTGAACACAAGTAAACACAAAGAACATGAACCGGACGGAGGTGGTGAGGGCTGGGTAAACGAGGGGTCACCGACTCGCAGGGCGCAGAGGACAGGACAGTGATGTCGTGTGACAGTATGCATATACTCGGATGTCCTGTGTGTGCATCAGCGGGCAGCCATGTTTGGCCCCTTTCCGCGATGACACAGCTGCTGCGAGTGTTGTAGGAAAAGAGGGTCCTTACCGTCTGTCACAAAGAGCCAAGGAAGACAACAGGTTGAGGAGGAAAAGCAGAAGGTTTGCTGAGTATCGAGACCCAGGGAGACAGCAAGAACGACTTCTCCCAAACGCCTGTCTCCCTGACTTGGGGAGCAGCTGGGGTCTTTAAAGGGAGCCGGGCTGAGGGGGGCTAGGCCTGAGGGACGCTCATGGTGTTCTCCTTTCCGTCACAGGAGGAGCTGTATTTGTCTTCTAGTCGGCCTTTTTCTAGTCTCAAAAAAAAAAAAAAACCTTGCTCAAATCGAGTTGATCCTGACTCATAGCGACCCCTCCTCGGGTTTCGGGCCCCCTCCTTGGGTTTCCGGCGGTATCTCTACAGCAGTAGATTGCCTAACCTTCCTTCCGAGGAGTGGCCGGAGGGTCTGAACCGCCAGCCTTCTGCTTAGCAGTCAAGTGCCTTAGGCATTATGTCAGTGATAAAGAAACTGTCCTTGGTCTTTCGGGGGATGGCACCTGCCTGGAGGGGTTACTTCTGCAAAGGGAGAGTGTGGGAGTGGGCCACGCCGGACGTCTCTGCTTCCTCCTCATCTTGGTTGCCCCAGGGCCCCGTGTCTCCTTTCCCGGGGTAAATAAAGGCTGGCTGTGCTTTGGAAGGAAGGTTGGGCAATCTACTTCCGTAGTGATACTGCCTCGGAAGCCCAAGGAGGGGTCGCTAGGAGTCGGTCCGACTTGACGGCACGTAACAATACTGTTTACTCGAGAGCTCTGGTAGCATAGTGCCCACCAGCCACTCCTCGGAAGGAAGACGGGGTAATCTACTTCCGTAGTGATACTGCCTCGGCAACCCAAGGAGGGGTTGCTGTGAGTCGGGTCCGACTGGATGTCGGTGAGTACCCAGAAAGAATAAGGGAAGGGAAAAACAGCGAGTCAGTCACTAAGACTAAGGTGCACTTTAATGCTGCCTGTCAGCTTGTAAAGGTTTTGCAGGTTTCAGTGAGGGGCTCCTTTAGCTTTCAATTTCAGCCTTTCTCACGTGGACGGTCAGGCGGCGGTGGGCACCTAAGGGGCCCAAAACTACACCAACACGCCCACGTGCAGTTGCGAGCTGCTGGCACCAGTGGGCTTGGGCCCTCAGATTGCCACTGGCCGGCTGAACAAAGGCGGCCAGTGGGTGTCACCTCCACAGGCCAAGGCCACGTCCAGTGGCCCACCCTCCACCCACCACCACAGACGTTTCGGGGATTCCTACGATGCCCCCTCCCCCCCATCGCTCTGTTCACATTTCAAGCCCATGGCTTGGGACAAGCCCCAGGTCCCTAAGCGCCTCTCCTGGTGCTAACGCCTCCTCTGTCTTAACTCTAACTTGGCAGCACCTCCTCCAGGAAGCCTCCCAACCTGCTCCGCCTCCCCACCTTGACAGGGCACACAGCACCCCACCTCCTGCTCCCAGAGGAGTCAGGAGGGCAACAGTCGCAGAAGGTGATGTGTGGACAAGTGGGAGAGGAGGCTTCAGGAGCTCACGTAACGTCAAGAAGCGGGTGGGCGCCCACCAAGAGCGGAGAGGCTGGGGCCCTCGTGGGCCCCACAGAAACCGCCTCAAACTTCCTACCTGCTTCCCTACCCAGAGGGCACCCACTATAACCTGACCTCCGCCCTGAGTGGGGGGACCCTTCCCAGAACTTCCATCTCCATGGAGACCACCCTAAGCTTCCACTCTGGGCTGGAGCTGGGCACTGGGACACGCCCCCCCCCCGAGAACTGAGGGGGTCACGGTGAGTGGGGTGCCCGGCTGATGGCCGCCGCGTCCAGGATTAGACATCTGATCGGGATGCTGCCCCGGGGAGGGTCCTCAGCCAGCGTCAGAGCTGGCGGGAGTCTCGCTGGTCACCAGCCCGCCCTTCCTTACTCGGGGAAGACGGAGGCACAGAGAGGGAGTGAGGAGGGGCCCGGCTCACGTGGGGTCACTCACCCTGGAGCTGTGCAGGTAGCTGATGAGAAGAGGTTACAATGACGTGGCGTGTGCAGCCAGGACGGGGCACCCACGGCCTGGGCTGGAGGGAGAGGAAGAGCCCGGGCCCGAGGGCAGGCGACAGGGAGCGCTGCAGCGGGGCGCCACCACACAGCGCCTCCCAGCAGGGCTTTGCAGGCGGCCTTGCCATCGCCCGGTGCGGACCTCTCCTGGCAAGCTGCAGAAGCAGGTGGCCTCGTGGTCCCGCCCAGGGGAAGCCCTGTCACCAGGCTGAGATCTGGGCCCACAGAAGCAGCTGGCACCCCCCTGCAGGGCCTCTGCACCTGCCTTCCCGCCGCCCAGGAGCCCCGGAACCCTCCCTCCTCTCAGGTCTCCTTCCCTGCCCCGCTTGCTCTGGACCCCAGCCCCCGGCCGTCCTCCGGTACCTGGTGGCACCAGGGCAGGGGTCACTGTGGTCCCAGCCCCCAACTCCTGGCCCTGCAGCAGAGGGTCAGCAACACACGGCCTCTTCCACTTCGCTGACACTCACTCGTGCTACAGAGGGGCCCCTGGGCTCAGCCAGGACTGGATCCAGGCACGTGGGCAGGGGTGCCAATGCTGGGCTCTGACGGGACAGACATGCACCCAGGAGTGATCCCGCTGTCCTGGTGCCAAGCCCCTCTCCATGCCAACCCCAGCGGCCCGAGAGATGGTTGGGGATGTGCAGTCCCAGCCCTGGCGTGCGCCATGTGACTCCGGGCCCGGGCCCTACCCTGTCTGCACCTCGGTGGCCTCCTCCAGAAGAGGGTGTCCCACCAGCACGTGTGGTGGAGAGGCCGTCCCCCACAGGTGTTTAACAAGCACCACCTTTCTTGTTGATCATCAACCTGCCCTGATCTGCGACCTGAACGTCCATCCTTCCCTTGAGAGGTCCCTTCAGGGGGACTTCTGAGAGCCTGTGGAGCTGTCTAGATGGACTCTGGGGGGCCTCTGTGTCCTGGAACTTCCCCGGGGGGAGGAGAACCCCATCAGCATCAGCCCAGGGCTGTTCCTGGGAGGCGGGGATCAGACACCTCCATCCCCCAACCTCTTACCCACTCCGACACCGACCGTCCCTTACGCTCTCTACTTCTCCGCTGGGGTTGGGTATTCGTTGCAATGGCCGCACAGAACTCACAGACAGTCCTCACATGATGACGGGGTTTGGGGAAGCAGGAAGTTCCAACTCAAGACCAGCTCTTCAATCAAGGCGGCCTCTCCTCAGGCCCTCAGCCCTTGCACAGCCTCTGTCCCGCCTGGGAAGTGTCATTGAGTCTCATTGAGCTCTGCTGATAGTGCCTCCTCGAGGCGCCCTGCTCCACCAGCAAGCCTCCTGTCCGCAGGCCCTCAGCTCTGTCCCTCCAGGGCCAGAGCGCGTGCCGGGCATCTCCCGCTGGCCTCTGGTTGTGCCGCCGCCTCCCCTCTGCCGATTCTCACCGCCTCTCCAGTGTGACAGCTGTCTTCTGGGTCTAGGAAGCTCCTGGCACAGGGACTCTGGGGGCGGAGGGCACTCTCCGCTCCCGGCACTGCCTTCTTGGTGGATGTGACATCCCCTCCCTACTCTGGATTTGCTCTTTTAAGCCTAGTGTGCTGCCAAGTGAACAGTCCCTTTGCTAGGGCTCCATACACCTTCTTTGCATGGTCCCACTGGTTCTGGCTGCCTTGTGCTTCTCTAACAGAAATACATCCCCAATGGGTGGCTTTAACAAACAGGGATTCATTCTCTTACAGTTTAGGAGGCTAGACGTCTGAGTTCAAAGCCCTTCGACCTTGGGCTTCAGCTCTGCCTCTTGCTCCTGGCTCAGTGGAGCTGGAGGCATCTCTTCACTCAGGCAGCTGCTGGCTGCTAAGGCTGACAAACCCAAGGTCGACAGGGAAGATGGCACAGTCCCAGGATGACCAAACACAGCAGGGCAGTAGTTCAAGTCCGGAGAGAGTCCCAAGATAGGCAGAAACATGTCAGGCTGTTGAATGAAGACTTGGCTGGCTACATGCAGGATCCAATAGCGCCTAAGGCACTTGACTGCTAACCAGAAGGCTGGTGGTTCAAACCCACCAGTCGCTCCTCAGAGGGAAGGTTGGCAATCTACTTTCGTAGAGATATTGTTGTTATGTGCCATGGAGTCAGAGCCAACTCACAGAGACCCCTCCTTGGTTTTCTGAGGTGGTATTACTACACCGCCTCAGAAAACCCAAGGAGGGGTCGCTATGAGTCAAAATTGACTTGATGGCAGTAAGTTAGAGTTAGTTAAGCATGTCAAAAAGCTCCAGAGACCTTTCTCAAAACCTCTCCTTATATATTGGAAGCAGACTACACCCCTAAGGCAGCTGCTCACAGTAGACTCCACCATGGTGATGACCAGCCTCGTCATGGGGAGTCATTACATCCAGCCACCCAGGCACTCAGAAACAGGCCCAGCCAAGCTGACATATAACCAAAATTACCACACACACACACACACACACGGCTGCCGTGCACTATTTTCTGCATTACTAGCAAGCTATCCAATCCCCGTGGGGGCCACAAGCACCTTATTTGCGTAGTCCCAGCCATGCTTTTGGTGGGAGTATTCTGGAGTGCAGCTCGAAGGGTCCAGGCAGTCATTCACTGGACCACGGGGGCACTCCGACACATGGGTCCTCCGTGAGTCAGAATCAACGCCAAGCAGCTGCTGGCTTCTGGGGTTCGAGTCCTCATTTACCAAACCAGACCCGCTGCTGTGTCAACTTCGACTAACAGCACCCCCTACAGGGCAGAGAATTGTTCCATGGGGTTCCCAAGGCTGTCAGTTTTCAGGGAAGTGTGACAGTTAACGGTGCGTGTCAACTTGGCTGGGCCGTGGTCAGAACCACAGCTGGGCAGCTGCATGCAGTAACCCTTCATGACGAGACTGGAACTCACCTCCATGGTGGAATCTGCTGTGAACAGCTGAATAGCTGCCTCTGGGGTGTGGGCTGCTTCCAGTGCATAAGGAGCAGCTTTGGGGAAGGCTCTGGCTTTATGGCACATTTTGGATCCTGCATTTGGCTGAGTCTTTTAGCATCTGACTGCTAACCAGAAGGCTGGCAGTTCAGACCCACCAGCCACTCCTCAGAGGGCAGTCTAATTCCATAGAGATGTTGTGCTGACCCTGAGTTCATCAGCCTCAGCAGCCAGCAGCTGCCTGAGTTAAGAGACACCTCCAGCTCTAAGTGGGCCTTGAACAGGAGGCAGGGCTGAAGAACCCCAAAGCTGAGAGGCCTTCCCCCAACCCTTAGAGCTTGCTCTGAACTTGGACTTCTAACCTCCTAAACTGTCAGAAAATAAATTCCTGTTTGTTTCAGCCACCCCCTTGCTGTATTTCTAGAGAACCGAGACACCGAACACTTTCAGTAATCACACGCGTTGACCTGAAGGGGCTGTGGAAGCCCCTTTCCCGGGGCGAGGAAACAGCATCGGAGTGGCCAGGGCTGCTCAGTGACAGCAGAGCCCGCCCGGGTCCAGGCGCTTGAGTGTGTACTGAGCACACCCCCTCCTGTAGTCGTTAAACTAGGACCGTGACTCCTGAGCTGTAGGGAAGGAAGAAATGCCAGGCCATCCTCTTTGAAATCTCCACAAGTTCTAGCAGCTTCTTGGCTTGCATCGGCCAATTCTAACACCCCAATTCACACTCACCCACCCTGAGGGGGAGTCACTAATAGGGTCCTGACACGGTGGAGGCCACTAAGGAGGGAACCTGACAGATAGCCACTGTGGATGGGGCCTGAGGAAGTGAGATGACGGGGTCACAGAGGGGGGGCTGAGAGTGGGATCCTAACTGGCCTGAGGCAGTGAGGGGTATCACTGAACGGGGGCCCTGAAAGTGAGGTCACTGTGGGCTGAGGGGCCTGAGAGTGGGGGGTGGGTCCCTGAGCAGACTGAGGGGCCTGAGAGTGGGGGGTCATTGTGGGCTGAAGGGCCTGAGGATCCCTGAGCAGGGCGAGGGGCCTAAGAGAGTGGGGGGCTGTTCTGGTTCCCTAGTGCCGCTGACAAGAATATGCCACAGATGGGATGGCCTTAACAAACAGGAGTTTATTCTTACAATTTGGAGGCTTTATGTCCAAGTTCAAAGTGCCAGGCTCTAGGGGCTGGGTGAAAGTCCCTCGACCTTGGGCTTCAGCTCTGCCTCCTGCTCCTGGCCACTGAAGGTGGAGGCTTTTCTTCACTCAGACAGCTGCTGGCTGCTGAGACTGACAAACCCAAGGTTGACAAATAAAAGGCACAGTCTTGATGTTACCAAACCACATGGCAGGCCATTAATTCAAGTCCAGGTCAGAAGAGCATGGCAGGCTGCTGAAAATGACATGGCTACATGCAGGGGTCAAGTGTGCCATAAGCTAGAGACCTTTCCCAAAGCTGTTTCTTATATACAGGAAGCTGACCACATCCCTAAGACAGCTACTCAGCTGCTCCGATAGATTCCACCACAGAGTTGATAACCAGTCTCATCATGGGGAATACTACATCCAGTTGCCCAGCCACTCAATGGCCCAGCCACTCAACAGCCCAGGCAAATTAACTCACAACCTTAATTACCACAGGGGGTGGGTCACTGTGGGCTGAGGGGCCTGAGAGCGGGGGTCACTATGGACTGAGGGGCCTGAGAGTCAGGGGTCACTGTGGGCTTTGTGGCCTGAGCCGGGGAGTGTGTTCACTGTGGGCTGAGGGGCCTCACAGTGAGGGATTCCTGAGCAGGGTGAGGGCCTGAGAGTGGGGGGTCATTGTGGGCTGAGGGGCCTGAGAGGACGACTAAGCTTGACCAATGAGGGACCAGAAATGCCATGTTCTGTGCAAGATTCAGGTCGTAGTTCCAGTGCTTATGTGAGGTGTGTGGTGTGTGTGTGGACAGGTGTAGTATGTACATGTGGTATGTGTACATGTGTGAGTGTATGTGAAGAGTGTGCATGGTACATGCATATGTGTGAGTGAAGAGATGGGGTATACATGTGGTGTGATGTTATGTCTACGTGGTGAGTGTGTACACATGGTGTGAATGTGAGTATAGAGGTGGGGTGCGCATGTGTGGTGTATGGGTATATGGTTAGCATGTACACGTGTGGTGCTGAAGTGTATATGAGTGCAGAGATGGGGTATATGTGTACTATGGGGATAATGGTGATGTTATGTGTACATGGTAAGTTATGTACACGAGATGTGAATGTATGTGAATATAGAGGTGGGGTGTACAAGTGTGATGTGCATGCTAGTGTGCCTATGTGTGGGGTGTGTGTATACGGTCAGCGCATACACATGGTGTTGAGTGTATGTGAGTGCAGAGATGGATTGTAGGTGTGATGTGGGGTGTGGGGCATGGGTGCACAATGTGTCTGCACTACGAGGGGCCCGTCGTTCTCGGCAGCCCCCACCAACGTGGCGCCAGCTGTGGAAGTTTCAGATCCCACGTCTGGAACATGGGGGTACCTCCGCTCCCGCATGGAGAAGAGGCGGCCGCAGTTTTTAGGAAAGGATGCTTTGCTGTGAGCAAGAACAAGTGACCGGTTTTCAGTTTTTTATTTGGTGTTAACGCCACATGAAAACAAAAAACCCAGCCCCTCTGGTGAACGTGAAATCGGAAGGATCCAGCCGGCCGGCCGCCGAGCAGCTCCCAGGATCTGGGTGTGAGCTCGCGTCAGCACGCGGCGCGGCTCGGTCACCGCTTTTTCTTTGTGATCATCCATTCACCAAGCTAAAAACCACGCTTGCCACTCTGATGCCGAAAGCCTCGGAGCTTCAGCCACTGGGAACAAATAAATACATCAGGAGTGCCTCAACCCCGCGCCCCTGCGGCCCGGGGAGGCACAGACGCCACTCGCCTTGCCCTCCGTGGGAGGTGCCATCCCCGGCCCCCTGGGAGGTGCAGACCCCCTGGGGCCGCTCATGAAGGCAGCCGTCCAGAAGCCACGGGACTGAAGGTCTGTCGGCGACGAGCCCTGGTCTCTGCCACAGCAACGGCCCCACAGTGACCCGGGGACTGAGGCCAGTTCTGTTGGCTGGTCACTTCCACCTCAGTGCAGAGGCCAGGCTGTGTTTAGGAAGCTCCAGGATAAAGAAAGCGACACAGACCTTCTCTGGACTCTGTAAATAAATACCAGCGACACAAACCCTTCCACGCGCCCACGCACACGCACATGCACACGGCCACACACGCCCACTTTAAAGTGTCGAAAGACAGGCTGCTCAGCGGCAGCCCCAGCTGAGGGACCCCGGCCGGGACCCCACGACCCCACAGCCTGCGGCACCGCTCGCGGTCACCACCCAAGAACCGCAGCAGAGCCCGGCGCCCCCATCGCACGGCCGTCCACGGCCAGCTCGGCTCCCGGTGGCAGACCGGGGACTCGCCCGAGGCCCACCGGGGGCCGCACGACGCCGTCAGGTCCAGGCGCCCGGCTGCTGTCACAGAGCCGAGGTCTCTGACAGCGAGTTGTTCTAACAGGAAAACAAGCGAAAACGTCCAGGTTTTGGAGACGCTGCCCCAGCCACACCCTGCCGCCCAGCGTGCGCCTGCAGGAGGCCGCGCCAATCGAGGAGCTGAGGCCGGCAGCGAGGCCTCGCGCGCTCGCGCCCCACTCCCACCAGCCACTCGCCCCCCCCACGGCGAGACGCGGACCGAGCCGTGGCTGCGGCGGCCAGGGCATCGTGGGTGGTGTGCACAGTGCCTCGCACGCTTCCAGTCGCGAGTCTGGGGGTCACCAGAGAAGAGGAGCATGTAACCGAGGTCCTCAGCCCGTGCTGCTCCAAGCACCCCCAAGTGGAGCTTGGGGTAACAGGCCCCGTCCCCGTCCCTGGCTTCTTCAGGAAGCAGGAGAGGCCGCGCGGTCCACGAGGCTTCGGAGGAAACCCTACGAGGCCGCGGCGGCGGCGGCGCGAAGTCCGGTGCCAGCAGAGTCTGCCGCAGGGCCCGGCGGCCGCTGCAGGGGCGCGGGCGCCCGTCCTCCGAGCACAGAGCCCGCGAGCCCCGCGGCGGTCCCGCAGGCGGCGCTAACAGGTGGAAGGGCTGCCGGAGATGCAGAAAGCGTGGTGTTCCTAAGGCAAGCACATGCACACCCAGCCGGATCGGACAACACAGTCTAGTCTACTTCACACAGCCAAGAATTAACAGCGTGGGGGAAACTCTTCCACGGGGTAGCTGGCCTCAGCTCTAGAACAAGCAAGAAGAGAGACAGGGTTACTGGCGGGGCCCCGCGGACCCAGGACGCCAAGCTATGCGTTGGCGTCACAGGCCTCACAAGGGTCGCTTCCCGCCGCGATTGTCCCCGACACGCTACTCGCCGCTTCAGAGGTGGGTTCCAGAAAAGAGCTCCTCTTCGCCGGGGCCCGCCCATCCGCCCCCGCCCTCCGAGCGCCCTGCGAGCCGCCGTCCTCGGAGCCGGTGTCCTCTCTGGCCGAGCTGGTCCCGGAGCCCACCTTTCTGCGGAAGCCGTGAGCCTGTGCCCCCGAGAGCCTCTCCCCAGCGCAGCGGGCTTCATACACGGAGGACACCTGGTGGCGACACAATCCCGCAGTCACCGGCAGCCCGGGAGCCACGCTGCAGACGCAAGGCGTGGGTGACAGGAGAGCCGCCCGGGGGTCAGGAAGGGCCCACGGACGCAGGCGCTCGCGCGCCCGAGCACGTCGGCTGTGGGGAGATCAGGCAAAGCCCGCCTCTCACTTTTAAGCAATCCCTGCGCGCCGATCGAGGGGGCAGGCACGGCGTGCCAGCCCAGCTCACGCTCCACACAGCAAAGCTTCAGGGTGGGCAGATGGTCAGGGGTGGGGATGGGAGCAAGCAACAGACTGCACCGCGGGCCACCAGGGTGGGGGCGAGAAGGGAGAGGGGCCCGCGGCCACCCCAGGCTCCCGCTCACTCTGGGGGACGCCCCACACCAAAGGAGCCCTGGCAACGCAGTGGGTAAGCACGTGGCCGGCTGCTAACCGAAAGGCTGGCGCGTGGACCCACCTAGCAGCTCTGTGGAAGCGAGCCCTGATGACCTGCTCCCAGAAAGATGAACCCACAAAGGAAGCCCCATGGGGCAGCTCTCCTCTGTCCCTCGAGGGGTCAGAACCAACGTGACGGCAGCCAACAAGGTGCTAGGCCAGCCTCAGCTATGCTTGTCCCTCAGTGGTGGCAACTCTCAGCTTGAAGACCCGTAGCCACTACCCAAAAAGTCGGAGGCTCCAGTCCCCCCAGAAGCAGCACCTTGCAGGAAGGGCCTGGCCGTGCGCTTTAGAAGAGTGGCCACGGAGTCCCTGTGGGCGCAGTCCCCTCCCTGAGGGTCACAAGTCGAAGCGACCCGCCCACACACAGCTCTGGGGACAGTTGTCCTCATAGCCACTTGTTACCTTGCACTGTGACACCCTGTCTGCTGGGTGGGTGAACCACAGCGAGAAGGCCATGGTACTAGCCATCTCTTCCCTGGTTTCCAATGGGGGCACTCTCTTGCTGGAGAGGATGAGGCGGCACCAAGGACGTGGCCACCCCCAGAGAGGAGTGCAAACAAGGGCACGTGGTCCAGGCCGACGGGCCCAGCGGGTTTTAAGTCAGTGCACTGATGAAAGGACCCTGTGGGCAGGGGGGTGGCTTCCGGGCCCCAGCCGCTCACTCAGAGGATCCGTGCTGGGGGGATGTGACCCGGGGTCCAGGCTGCCGTCCAGCACAGAACAAGAAGCAGGGACCGCACAGTGCCATGCAGCATGGGGACAAGCAGTAGGGCGGGCTACTCACCCTGTTGAAGTCCAGCGGGCACTCACTGCTGGGCACGTTTTTAACTTCAGGGTACTCTCCCGCACCGTTCTCCCCCTTGGCGTTCGCGTAACATTCTTCATTGTCGTGAGAAGGGGAAAGAGAGGGGTGTCTGTGAAGACTCAGCTGTGGCGCACACATCCGTACACATTCTCCCCTAAAGCATCGTTACTGCTTTTTCCCAGCCCTCGGAGACCTAAATGGTTAACTGGCAGGAGGCCATGTGTCATCCATCCAGCGTTTGCCAGCACAGAGAGCCACCAACAGTCCGTTCACCAAACTTTCAACAACATGGGACGGCCTTCTCGCTGTGGTTCACCCACCCAGCAGACAGGGTGTCACAGTGCAAGGTAATAAGTGGCTACGAGGACAACTGTCCCCAGGGCCAGCCCTCCAGAGCAGAGGCTGTGGGGACAAACCAGGCATCATGCTGTGGTGGGACAGACGGGCCACGGGGCTCTGGACAGACACCTTTGTCTGTCCTTCTGTGCCTCCAAGGCCCACTGTACTGTGTCCGTGCAGCAGGGACGAGAAGGCACTGACCCAGCTGGTTGAGCGCCCGCAGACGGGTGGAAGGGACCAGACGGAGCCGACGCCCCTGGGCCCAGGTGGTGCTCACACAGGAGGCAGGAGCCCGGGTCCCTGTTCTGGGGTCAGGCCTGGGTCTGGGCCCCTGATGCATAGCCAGGGCTGATAAAGTGTGCGGGGTGGGGGCCGGCTGGCAGCGCCACGCTGCGGCAGTCGTACCTCGGAGTGGCTGTTTCCTCAAAGTAGGTGCCATCCCTCCCGTCACCCAGTACAGGCACCGACAGGCCAGGTGACAAGCGAGGACCAGGGTGGTGCTCAGTGAACAGGTAGCCAGCGCCCCACAGGGTGGCGGAGGTGGGGCTGGGTTGGCCTTGCGGGGCGCACCCCAACTGTCCTGTCTCCCCCTGGCCATCAGTCCTAGGCTCTGGGAGTGGACAGACCTGGGGCCAAGCCCTGGCGGGGCCACTCCCTGGAGGTGTAATTTGGGGCCAGCTCTTTGTCCCAGAGCAGGGACGTGAGCCCTGCCCTCACCGCGCGGTGCTGCACTAGCAGCGGGCACTGCTACAACATCGCCGGAGCCAGGCCGGGGCTCAGCTGGGGGCACGGCCCGTTCTCTGAGGGCCTGCACAGCCACTGCAGCACTCCCCCGCCTCTATCAAGGCTGAGCCCTGCCTCCCCTCACACCCTGGGGCGTGTTCAGGAGAGCAGTGCAGGCAGCCCCCACAATGCCCGGGTCTGACTGGCCACTGGGCGCCGTCCCCCCACCTGTGCGAGCACCACCCTGATGTCATGGCTGGTGGCTGGGAGTGCTGTCCTGACGCCACTGGCTCTGGGAGGTGAGGTGGCCCCTCGTGCACTGGCTGGACTGTACCTGAGACAAGATGCCCCAGCCATAAGCTCAAGGAACAGACTCACAGGGCTGTCTCTGCGCCCCAGCCCACGGTCTGTTCAGGGGACTGGGGACCCGGGCCGGAGCTGGACTTGTAAGTAGTTCTGGGAACGCTGGACACCAGCGCCAGCAGCACCATCAACACCAGCCACCTCGAGCACCCCAGGGCGGCCCTCAGCTCCGCGGCCCGCAGGCAGGCAGGCGGCCCGCAGGCAGGCAGGAACACACGGGGCGTGTGGGCACGCAGGGGTCCCGCTCATCTGGCCTCCCGCTAACTGTGCTCCCCCAGCCTCAGCGGCCTGGAAGGTGAGCTCATCGCTCACGTCACCTGGCGTCCGGCTGCAGCCCACTGAGAGGACGGAGGGGACCGCCCCCCTTGCACCCTGCCCACTGCCGCTGCGTGATTTGGGCAAAGATCAAAGGTGAGACCCCGCTCCCCCTCCTCTGGAAACCGGGGGCTGCCTCAGGCTCCACGGGACCAGGCGAACCAGAGCCGCATCCGCGACGCTGACAACTGCGCCCAGGCCGTCCTCCCCGAGCGCCACCACGGCCCCCGCTGTCACCCCACCTTCACCTGGGCCTCCTCCACAGCCTAGTGCTCTTCCCCATCGCCGCCCTGGGCTGGGGGTGTTCAGAGACACAGGGAGCCTTGACCGTGACCCCGGCTTGAACACTTCCCGCCTGGCACACTCTCCCACGGAGCTCACAGCCCTCCCCAGGCCCCTGCCCGCCTCCTCTCCCGCCTCAGCCACCTCTGGCCAAGCCCCGTGGGCCCTGCTCGCCCGCGCTCCTCGGACCTGGGCTCAGTGAGGCCACTCTCTGGCAGGACACCTGCCCGCGGCCCCACCCCTCCGGAAGCCATGATTTCGTGTCTCCCCACACCCACCTCCCGGCTCTGGGTCCTCCAGGGTGACACAGTGCCCGCTCCGTGGAACCCGCTCAGCAAACACGCCCCGGGGCGAGGCAGCGGACAGCCCGTTCTCCTGTGAGCGCGTGCGTGTGAGGTGACCGCGCACACACCGTCCTTACCTTCACACTCGGACGCAGGGAAGAGAGGCGAGAACAGGGCTTTTTCCCACCAGGTCGGTTTCTCGTGACATCTCCGTGCTCCCTGAACATCTGTGTTCAGCACAGGAAACTGGACCCAAACAAACAGACACGGTGAGGCAGCATCTGGGACGAGGGCACCCCGGCGCTGACGAGCAGGGCTGCAGATCCATTTCAGCTGGTGGGGCGCCCCACCGCTCGGGCCAAAGGGGGTGAGAAAACCCAACGTGCTCACCGGATACCCATAAAGCTAACCACCAGCGTGCTCAGAACGCAAAGCGTGTTTTTCTGAGAAGCACCGACGTGAAGCTGAACGAAAGAAAACCTTAAAAAACAGTAAAAAGCCCCGCTCTTCCGAGGCAAGCCGTGAACCACACTGGGAAACTGCCGACTCGGGTAACCCCTGCCCCAGGCGGGGGTGCGGAGGAGCAGAGGCCACTGCTGAGGCCGAGTGACCTGACCTGTCCGTCAGGCGTGACGCAGCGCAAGGCCCACCGGGGCCGGAGCAGCCCGCGGGGCAGCCCGGGGCTCGGACCCCTGTGTCTCCAGGGCCGCCTCCAAACAGGCACAGCCCCAGAGAGACCCCGCCACCTTCCCAGGCAGCTGGACACCTCGAAGGCATGTACCCACGAATGTTCACTCAGACTGGCAGCCTGGGGCACCTGCACCGCAGGACTGGGAGGCCTGGCGGCACCGCACGCACCTCCTCAGACGCCGTCGTGTTGACGACCTGAACCGTGCTGGCGACTGGTGACTGACCGTTCCCTGACAGGACCTTCCTCCACACATGAAACTGTCCACTACTCCAAGGATCGGAAACTCTGTCCTTCAGGAATGTGACCTTTTAATTATGCCACCGAAAGGAAAACACGCTTCAAACTCCCACTTCTACATAACTTTGCAGAAAAATCCATCAAAGCCTGAGCAAGACAGGGCCCCCAGCCTGTCTGCCCCAGTACTTACCCCTAACGGTGAAAATCCATGTGGCCAGGCAGCAAGACGCCAGGCCAAGGGGACGGCCACACCAAGCCTGACGCCAACCTGGGCAGCCTGCAGGGCAACTGGAGGCCCCGGGCACAACCCCCACGGCTCTTGTGTCTCCCAGGGACCCCCCCCTTAGAAAACCACGAAGCGCTGCTCAGGGAGTGACGAGGGTGCCACTGGGAATGGCCCTGCCCCCCTGCTGACTGTCGAGATGGTGGCTCCGGATGGGCTGGTAGTCACTGGTGTGTGACGTGTGGGGATACTTCCACCACCACCTCTTCCTCCTCGGCCGCACTCTGCGCACACGAGGCATGAGCATTAGTGGTGGGCGGAGCCGGGAACAGCAGGGTGGAGGGGACAGACACATGGAGCGACTCGTCAGCAGGGCAGGACCAGAGGCCAGCCTCGGAAACCCAACAGGGGTCGCTCTGAGTCGGAACTGACGCGGGGGCAATGAGTGTGGCTTGGCTCGGTTCCCGAGGCCCCGCTGGAGACCGTCAGGCGTGAGACCATCAGGCGGATGAACGTGCAGGTGTTAAGCCTCTGTCCTTCCTCCAGCTGCCTCCAACCCTGGGGCTGCATGGCGAAGCCCAGAAGCTTCACTCACTGAAGGGCTCAGTGCACAAACTCCAATCCCGGTTTTAGTTACAAACGGAAGCAAATCGGAGAACCAGAGTGAAGCAGGCCTACGGCTCAAAACAGGATCCACGCACCGCCCCGTGGACCGACCCCATCACTCTCCCAACCTCCATCTTCCGACCACTTGCATCCCAGCGTGACGAGGGGCCGGCCATCTGCCACTCACACCTGCACTCAGCTGGCCTCTGACAGTATCTGGCAGATGGCGGACATGGAGAAAGGAGATGATGCCAACGAGACCAGCAGGAGAGTGACACCTGTGCTCCCAGAGACAGGCCACAGCTTGGAGGCCCCCCAGGAAGGCACTTGTTCCAGCTTCTTGTCAGACACTTGAAGCCTCACTCTGAGGTTAGTTCTCCCCTTGGGTTAGGCAGGCTGGCCATGTCTCCGCTGAGCCACCACCCGCAGCCCCTGTGGAACGCGGGTCACAGGCCCAGTACCCATCCCACCCGTCACCCCCACCACGTTGCCGCACGCCCCACAGAGGTGAGGGTCTGGCCAGGCAGACGACGTGCGTCGTCCGGTGCAGTACTGCAGGGAGAAGGGCAGCCAGCCACAGCCAGGATGAAGCTGTACTGTGCGCTCAGGGAGGGCGGCGGAGCTCGGAAACGAGTCTGCACCCGCGGCTGAGACGGCACTCGGGGTCCACTCAGCAAAAGCAGGACGGGCGGCCTTCTCCCGGTGCGAGGACCAGGCCCTGTGCACGTGGCGCTGGCCGCTGCTCCGCCAAGCGCACGGTCCCGGAAGGACGCCTGACGGCCACGCGCCGGCCTGGCACAGGGCTGACCTCCACACAGGGGTTCCCAGGCTGCCCTCTGAAGGCCCCGGGAACGGGGAGAGGAGCGCTGTGCTGAGCTCCCAGACCCTACTAGGTGGCGTCACCTCGGACCACCGGCCCGTCAAGGCCTCGGGCTCCTCAGCACACCGGAGCGGGTCAGGTGCGACACTGCCAGGACCGACGACCCCCAGATGATCAGCTAACCCCGAAAGGTCCTGGGAATTTCGCAGCGGCTCAGAGCCTCGCAGAGCGCCCGGGACTCTGCCGGCACCGAGAGGCATGGAGCCAGGCAGCAGTGCACCGGGGGCGCTCAGCCTGCCTCCTCCTTTCGAACCCGGAGCCAGGCGACAGAGAAAGGGCGCCCCAGGCGTGAACGAGCCAATGTCTCCGATTTTCCACGAGCCCACCCTCAGGCTTTCGGGTCCTCCAGAGCCGCAGGAACCCCACCACTGGGGCCCTTGAGGCCACCTGACTGAACGGGGACAAAGGCGCGGTCTACGTCCGCTGGGAGCTGACCATTTAGGCAGCAGAGGCAGCACGTGACTGAGGTACAAAAGATGGCGCACACACACACACACACACACACACACAAGCGAAAACAAGAAGTGTAGGGGACCAGACGCGGAAACACAGACCCGGACGGGGCACGGATAAGGCGGAGCGCAGGGAGAAGAGGGCGGGGCG
>NW_006922192.1:622794-634156 GCF_000298275.1 Orycteropus afer afer | reverse complement strand
GAGAAGGGGCGGGCGCGAAGCAGAGCCGCTAGTATGTGCAGGACAGAGCAGGAGCCAAACAGTCACCGGGGCGTGAAACTCCCGACCTACTCTGATTACCGCCTCCAACCACCGCTGGGAGAAACGAGCATGGCTGCCCCAGCAGCGGATGCAGCTGTGGCCCTCAGGAGGCAGGGCATTGCCTGCACGTGTGTAGCTCACTCAAAACCCTTTTCGGGAACATATTCAAGGAGTCATGATGCCTGTGAATGAAAACCTTTAACCTTCACTTCACTCAGCAGGCTGACCACACACCTCACAGGCCTCCGCACCGTGTGCGGAGCAAGGTGCACAGCGCCACTTACCAGAAGAGGCTTAGTTGCACATGGATGGTGGGTCACTTTCTACACCCAGCGCCACACAGTTACAGAACACTACCCAGATGTGGGGAGCTCTGGTAGCACAGTGCCTAAGGCATTTCACTGCTAACCAGAAGGCTAGAGGTTCGAACCCATCAGCCACTGCTGGGAAGGAAGGTTGGGCAATCTACTTCTATAGTGATACTGCCTCAAAAACCGAAGGAGGGGTCGCTATGAGTCGGGTCCGACTCGATGGCACATAACCACCACCACCACCCAGATGTGAGCAGAGCAGTCTGGAACAACTAAGGGAGACAAACTTGATGTCACTTTACGTCCTGCGGTGGCTTGTACTTTGCCATCAGGCTGGAGGCTGTGCCACTGGGTGTTTCAAATGCCAGCAGGGCTGCTCATGGTGGATGGGTTTCAACGGAACTTTGAGACTGAGACAGACTCAGGATAAGGAACAGGCCCATCCACTTCTAAAGAATGGGCCAGTGAAAGCCTTATGAATAAGCAGTCAAACACTGTCTATTACTGGAAAACTTTATGAATACCCCCGAAACACTGTCCAATACAGTTCTGGAAGATGAGCCCCTCAGGTCAGAAGGCACTCAAAATACGACTGTGAAGAGCTGAATCACCAGAGTAGAATCAGCCTTAATAATATGGATAAAGTAGAACTTTCGAGACCTCTGTTTGCTGACGTGGCATGACTCAAAAATGAGAAGAAATGGCTTCAAACATCCATTAATAATTGCAAAATGGAATGTACGAAGCATGAATCTAGGAAAATTGGAAGTTGTCAAAAATGAAATGGAATGCATAAAGTTCGATATCCTAGGCATTAGTGAGCTGAAATGGATTGGTTTTGGATATTTTAAATCAGATAGCCATATGATCTACTATGCCGGGAATGACAAGTTGAAGAGGAATGGCGTGGCACTCATCATCACAAAGGATGTTTCAAGATCTGTCCTGAAATACAATGCTGTCAGTGATACATTAATATCCATACACCTACCAGGAAGGCCAGTTAATACTATTGATTACTCAAATTTACGCACCAACCACCAAAGCCAAAGATGAGGAAATTGAAGATTTTTATCAACTTCTGCAGTCTGAAATTGACCGAATATGCAATCAAGATGTGTTAATTATCACTGGTGACTGGAATGCAAAACTTGGAATCAGAGAAGACTCACTGGTTGTTGGAAAATTTGGCCTTGATGATAGAAATAATGCTGGACATCACATGATAAAATTTTGCAAGACCAACGACTTACTCATTGCAAATACCTTTTTCAACAACACAAACGGCTATACACATGGATTCACCAGATGAAGTCACAAGAATAAGATTGATTCCATTTGTGGCAAGAGGCGATGGAAAAGCTCCACATCTTCAGCCAAAACCAGGCCAGGAGCTGATTGTGGAACAGACCATCAACTGCTCATATGCAAGTTCAACTTGAAGTTGAAGACAATTAAAACGAGTCCAAGAGAGCCAAAACATGACCCAGAATATATCCCTCCTGAATTTAGAGACCATCTAAAGAATAGAGTTGATATACTGAACACCAATGACCGAAAACCAGCAGAATTGTGGGATGACATCAAGAGCATCATCCATGAAGAAAGCAAGAAGTTGTTAAAAAGGAAAGGAAGAAAAGACCAAAATGGATGACAAGAGACTCCGAAACTTGCCCTTGGGTGAAGAGTAGCTAAAGCAAATGGAAGAAATTACAAGATAAAAGAGCTGAACAGAAGATTTCAAAGAGCAGCTCAAGCAGACAAAGCCAATTACTATAATGAAATGTGCAAAGATCTGGAGTTAGAAAACCAAAAGAGAACAACACACTCAGCATTTCTCAAGCTGAAAGAACTAAGGAAAACATTTAAGCCTCGAGTTGAAATACTGAAAAGATTGCATGGACGATATATTGAATGACACAGGAAGCATCAAAGGAAGATGGAAGGGATACACAGAGTCACTGCACCAAAAAGAACTGGTAGATCTTCATCCATTTCAGGAGGTGCCATAGGATCAAGAACCAATGGTACTGAAGGAAGAAGTCAAAGCTGCACTGAAGGAATTGGTGAAGAACAAGTCTCCAGGAATTGACAGACTACCAATTGAGATGTTTCAACAAACGGATACCATGCTGGAGGCACTCACTTGGCTATGCCAAGAGATATGGAACACAGCTACCGGGCCAACTGACTGGAAGAGATCCATATCTGCACCCATTCCAAAGAAAGGTGATCCCACAGAATGGGGAAATTATCGAACAATATCATTAATATCACATGCAAGTAAAATCTTGCTCAAGACAATTAAAAAATGACTTCAGCAGAGAATTTCCAGAAATGCAAGCTGGATTCAGAAGAGGACACGGAATGAGGGATGTTATTGTTGATGTCACATGGGTCTTGGCTGAAAGCAAAAATCACCAGAAAGATGTTTATTTGTGTTTAATCGACTATGTAAAAGCATTTGATTGTGTGGATCGTAACAAATTATGGATAACACTGAGAAGAACAGAAATTCCAGAACGCTTAATTGTACTCATGAGGAACCTGGCTCATAGACCAGGAGGCTGTCATTCGAACAGAACAAGGGGACACTGCATGGTTTAAAATCAAGAAGGGAGTGCCTCAGGGTTGTATCCTTTCATCATACTCATTCAATCTGTATGCTGAACAAATAATCCAAGAAAATGGACTATACAAAGAAGGATGTGGCATGAGGCTTGGAGGAAGACTCATTAACAAGCTATGATACACAGATAACACAATTTTGCTTTCTGAAAGAGGGGATGACTTGAAGCACTTAGTGATGAAGAATGAAGACCACAGTCTACAGTATGGATTAGACCTCAATATAAAGAAAACAAAAATCCTCACAACTGGACCAATACGCAGCACCATGATAGAGGAAGACAAGAGTGAAGCTGTCAGAGACTTCATATTACTTGGTTCTATAATCAACCAATGGAAGTACTGCACTGGGCAAATGTGCTCCAAAAGACCTCTGTCAAGTGCTGAAGAGCAAAGATATGTCCTTGAAGACTAGAAGAGCTGGACAATGAATAAGGAAGACTGAAGAAGAATTGATGCTTTTGAGTTCCGGTATTGGCAAAGAACGCTGAAAGTACCATGGATTGCAAAAAGAACTAACAAATCTGTCCTGGAGGAAGTGCAGCCAGAATGCTCCGTGGACGTGAGAATGGCCAGGCTTCATCTCACCTACTTTGCCCATATTGTCACAAGGGACCAAGGAGCTCTAGTGGCATATTGCCTAAGGCATGTGACTGCTAACCAGAAGGCTGGCAGTTCAAACCCACCAGGCACTCAACAGAAGGAAGACTGGGCAATCTAGTTCCGTAGAGATACTGCCTCAGAAATCCATGGAGGGTCACATGAGTCAGAACCAACTTGACAGCAGTGAGTTTGGTTTTCAGTTTTTAAGAAAGGACCATTCCCTGGAGAAGGATATCATCTTTGATAAAGCGGAGGGTCAACGAAAAAGGGGAAGGCCCTCAACAAGATGGACTGACGCAGCGGCTACAACGATGGGCTCAGGTATAGCAAGGATCGTGGGCCTGGCACAGGACCGGGCAGTGTTTCATTCTGCTGTGCACGGGGGGGCTGTGGGTTGGAGATGACTCGACAGCACCTAATGACAACCACCACCCACATGCTGTGGAACAGTGCAGCCAGAAGGCTCCTTGGAGGTGAGAATGGCAGACTTGGTCTCACCTATTTTGGTCATGTTGTTACAAGGGACTATTCCCTGGAGAAGGATGCCGTGCTTGGTCAGGTGAGGGGTCAGAGACAAAAAGGAAGACCCTCAAGCAGATGGACTGACATGGTGGCTGCACCAATGGGCTCAAGTTCAGCAAGTCTCGTGAGGATGGCGCAGGACCGGGCGGGGTTTCATTCTGTTCCACACAAGGTCACTAAGAGCCAACGCCGACTCAACAGCACCTAGCAACCACAACACACAAATGCGGCCTCACGCCCGGAAAACTCGCCTCTGCATAAACAGGCTCGTGTTTCAGAGGCAGTTCGGTGGCTTTGGCGTCCCAGGGCCTGTTGTGCTGCTTGGAAGAGCAAAAGGCCTCTGGGAAGAAGCAAGGCCCTCCCTGGCATTACCTCAGAAGGCACGAAGTGGCTGCAGGCTCCGGGGAAAGGCAGCACAAGTACGTGGAGCCAGCACCGGAGAACCCAGTGTCCTGCAGGTCACTAAAAATGCCTTCTCCCGGCAGGAATGGAACCTACTGCATGCCTTAAATGAACCCACATCACACTCGTGTTCAATGATTAAATGAGATCCTAAGCATGGTCCACTGTAAATCATCTGAGGTAATCCCACTAACGCATGCCTAGCTCTCACTGCCCAGTACGGCTCGTCCTGGGCCAAAGGCTGACCACACCCTTTCTCAGATGCAGACACATCCAGGGCCTACCTCTTCGGGCCGTCCTGAAGGGACCACGTTATCTTCATAAGCAGGGAACTGACAACCTGCTTTACAACTGCAAAAACGATTCGTCTCTTCCTCGCATGGTGCCACGATCCTGCAATTTGCTTGGGAGCTTCCTAAATCCCTCTGCACGGTCTCATTTGCGCGGCACTCCAGGCAGGGGCCTGGCTTTCCCACCTGCAGGACCCCGGCGGCCTCCTCCTGGGAGTCCAGGGACGTCTGGGCGCTCTTCTCCATGCCAGACTTCTTCAGGCGGGGGAGGAATCTCCCGGACTCGAGCTCCGACTTCCCGTAGTAGTGGCCCTCGTTCTGTGCGTCTTCTTCCAGGGGCTTGAGGTCGGCCTGGGGGTCCTGAAAGGTGTCGACCTGAGCTGGAGTGGGCAGACTGGCTTCCTCTTTCTCAGACTCGGACTCAGACCCGCTCCCACCGGGCGACAGCTCAGACGCAGGGATGGGGCGGAAGTGGGTCCGGGGGGAGATGCGGATGGCTCTGTACTGAGTCCTCTCAACACCACGTGCCCTGGGGTGGAACACCTCGCTGTCTGAGTCAGAGCAGAGGATGGATTTGGGCTTAAAACTGGGGCTGAAAGAAGCTATGCCTTCGGGTTCCAAGGAGCACTCGACGTGGAGGACCTGGGAGAGGGGGCTGCTCAGCTCCAGGGAGGAGAACGGGCACTCGAGCCCCGGCTCCTCAACTTGGAAGGTGCCGCACGCACCCAGCAAGTCCTCACGGAAGATGAAGGAAAACCCCTTATTCCAGCTGCCCTCCCCACTCCTGGGCAGCTCGTTCTGGTCAAAGGACACCAAGGGCCTCCACAGCTGCCTGTGGCCGGGAGCAAAGCTGTTTCCAGGCGTCATGAAGACATCGGTGCCGGCTATGGTGACGACATCGGAGGAGGCACACTGCAGCAGGCTGCTCCTAGTGGGGCCGGGCGGCACCACGGCCCACTCGGCCTCACTGAAGGTCTGCAGCTCCCCGTAGACCCCTCCCAGGATGAACGTGCTCTCCTTGCCCTGGGCCACATCCCAAGGCCGCGAGGGAGTCATGTAGTCGCTGCCGTCCACCTCGGCCGGCTCGCGGGGGGCGAAGGCGTGCTTCGGCAGGCCCCCCTTCTGACCCTCCCACAGGCGGTACTCGGACCTCTGCACGGCTCTGCTGGGCTCCCGGAGGCCCTCGGCCCCCAGCCCGGCATCCAGGCAGCAGCAGTAGTCGTTCGTGTCCGCGGAGAACGCCTCGCCGTCCATCCTCTGTGTGTCCACGGTGGCCACCGGGGTCCCGCCTGCCACGTGGGTCCAGATGCCCCCGCCCACCCCTGGCCGGTAGCCGCCGCCCCGCACGCTCTCAAAGCCTCCGCTGTCCGACCTGTGCTCCAGCTGGATCCCGCAGACAGACTCCAGCTTCGACTGCTTCTTGAAAACAAACGTGGGGCTCTCGCCCAGGGTCCTGCCGTTGTGCTGGCAAGCTTCATCTTGTAAGAAATCTAGCAGTTCTTCCTCTCCATAGTTTGACGGGACTCTGGGGACTCCGTAGTTAATATCGTCAGCATGAAACTGCGTGGACTCTTCCGACTGGATACCCAGCGTCTCGGTGTCGGAACGCGTCTCTTCTGAGTGGGACCAGGGGCTACACGTTCTCGTGGAAAGATTGGAACAGTGTCCATTCTCCTCAAAGGCACGATTTTTGGTCCATATCAGCAATCTAGACTGTGTCTTCCCAAGCCCGTCAGCACTACAGTCTGCATCTGCGTTTCCCAAGTTGAGGGTCTCAAAAGAGAACGGGAGGCCCGAGTCACTGCACTGCACTTCAAACACGGACAGACAAGCGTCCACAGCCGGCCCTTCAGGAGCATCCGGTAAGAGCTCCTGACTGCCGGCCGCCGCGTGTGAGCTGAGCATCGTGCCGTCCAGGAGTGGAGACAGCCGGGCTGGAGAGTCTCCCGCGAAGCTCTCGGCATCAGCGTCGCCGGAGCTGGACGAGCAGCAGTCCCAGAACTGAGCCAGGTCCTCGGCACCTCCCTGCAGGAGCAGGCCCTCGGCGCCCCCTGCGCCCGTGGGCTCTGTCCATATTGCACGCTGCCCTTGCACCTGCACCCCGTCCAGCACTATGCAGCATCCTGCCTCGAAGCCCGGCCCCTCTCCCCCTTTCTGCCGAATCAGGTTCAAGATCCGACTCTCCCCTTGCATTGATTCCGAGGCACCAGGATCCAACATGGATTGATCAATGTCCACTTCATAGAAGTGTGTGAATTCCGACAGATGAATGTCATCCGGGTAGTTAGTGTCCTCCGGCGGAGAACAGAACGCAGTCCCAGGGAGGTCAGCCGCCTCGCTGATGACTGCAGGCATTTCTACAAAATGACCGCCAACGAAGGTGCCAGCTGCGAGGTATGTCTTGTGAGCGCTGCTGCTGACACAGAGGCCACGCACGGCGTCCACCAGCTCCTCGTCGGCCTCTGGCGTCCGCGTGCTTGGCTCTGGCGGGTGGCGGTACGTGGTCTCCAGTTTGCTTTTTCTGCTCGAAGGTACAAAGTACTCTGCGATGGGCTCGGTGTACCACAGCGGCTCCTCTTTGTACTCCCTGTCATCCCTGCTCTCCACACACGGGGCCCTGCCCTCAGGGCCGCCGGCGTCTCGGAGCCCCAGCTCCTTCAGCGGCCTCCGGCCCCGTTTGCACAGCTGCTTGCCGGAGCCGCCCCCACCACCGCTGCTGCTGCTGCCGGTGCGCACGCTTCTGTCCGCCCTCTCGCCGCCCCTTGCGGGGAGCCGGCCCTGCCCGTCCCGCCCCTTCCTGACGCGTGCTTCTCGAGGCTTGTGCCTCACTTTGACACACTTGGCGGGCACCCTCGGCTCGCCCTGGGGGCCGCTAGAGCTTGAGCCGGCCTCGCTGGAGCCGGACGACCAGGAGCGAGGGCGGGCCTTGCCCTCCGGCCTGTGGCGGGCTGGCTTCTTGTGGGGCGCGGGCGGCTCTTCGGGGGCGCTGTTGCTCAGCGTGGTCTCCTTCTCACTCCCACTCCTGCCTGGGGCTGTCTCGCGGGTGCTGGAGGGCACTGCCCGGCCCCCTTCCCTGGTGGCCTCGCTCTCACTGTGGCCGTCCTTGGGGGAGGGTGTGGCCGTGCCGGCCGGGGCGGTGGAGGAGGGGCAGGAGGAGCTGGAATAGGAGCAGACTTTGGACTTGTTCCACACGGTCATGATCTCCTGCAGGCAGACAGGTTTCTCGGACAGCGGTGGGAACGCTTCATAGTACCTGAAAAACAGAGCCCAGGGTTCGAAGTGAGCAATCGGTGTGCGAGGCACGTGCAGAAACACGGCAGCCAGAGAAACGGGCACCTCAGCCCCTCTAATGCCCACTGCTGTCAGCACCATAACCCCTCTAATGCCCGCTGCTCTGAATGTTGGCAACTCAGCCCTTCCAGTGCCTGCTGCTCTGACCGTTGGCACCTACAACCCCTCTAGCCCCGCTGCTCTAACCATCGGCACCTAAAGCCCCACCTCTAACACAGTACAGTCAACTCTGCATAGAGATCGGCCCTGGAGCTATTGGGCCCTTTTCTGCTTGGTACTGTACTAGGCACAGCAGGAACATTCGGAAAACAAGACAACCATTTTGGCCTGCAAAGTTTAAGTTTGATTAAGAATGAAAGACGACAAAACACAGTAGAGAGAACTGCATCTTCTGACAAGAAACATCTGCACTTGACTCTCAGCTCAGAATCCCAGCTCAGCCACTTTACTGGCCCTGTGACCTTAGGTGAGTGACTGGACCTCTCTGTGGCCCAGCCCCATCTACAAACAGGCTGATAGTGGTCTCTGTTTCTCAGAGTTGCTGTGAGGAGCAAAGGGACAAACATGACACAGAGCAGGACCCCAGGGACCTCCGCTGTCACAGCGACCTGACCTAGGAGGTTCGTGAAGTACCTGCCTGGCACAAAGTGCCTAGAGAAGAGGTTCAGGAGACTCAGGGAAGGGGGAGTGTGGAGAAAACCCCAGAAAAGAAACACAGCCATTTGGCAAGGCCCCGTGAGGCCACCAGTGGGTGGGCACACTGTGTTCATGGAAGGACATCTGCTTAGATGCACTGGCCTGGGCAGATGGCCTGGAACTAGGGGAGCCTGCAGCCCAGACAGCAGTGTCTCACATGTGGGGTGCCCAGTGGCTGCTCACAGTTCCGGAGCAGGACAGACTGCCGTAAGAGCTCTCGGGTCAGTCTGGGGAGCTGCCGGAAATGGCGAGGGGTCTCACACCAAAGCAGTGGGCTGCCCAGCAGAGATGGGCCGTGAGGCTCCCGTGCAGCTTTAAATGCGCTAATGCTCACCTCCGAAGAATGGGAGGGATGCTCAGAGAAGACAGCACTAGCCCCATGACACACTTAGCTCAACACATCCAGGACGTCACCCTCAGCACGTCACGTCCACACGTGGCCAACACTCAGAAACGAGCAGGGCACTGTGTTGTGCCTTTTACGTCAAGGCTTTGAATCAGTGGGGAGGCCACACCCTGACAGCACATCTCCATCCAAACGGGCGCCCCCAGCAGTGCGGCTCTGAGCAAGCACCGAGCGCCCAGGTGCAGAGGAGTCAGCCCACGTGGCAGTGAGGGGTGTGCACGCGGGACAGCTGACCCGAAAGCCAGCTACTCACAGGATGAGGACAAGTGCCTGCAGGACACTGGGCCTCCAGGCGGGCAGGGCTTGCTCACGTCCCCTCTGCTCTCAGCAAAAGCACTCAGTGTCCTTGTTTTCAGAGCAAGAGCAACAGCCGCCTCCAAGGACCACGGGGACCCAAAGGCGCCAGCACAGGCACGGACCTGGTGACCCGAGCCTTGCCCATACCAGGAACACTTACAGACCACATGCTGAGGGGACACAGCCGCCCTCGTCTCCCTCGCTGCCGAGCACAGGGCCCACCATGCCCTCTGAACTGGGAAACGTGTGAACAACGGGAGGGCCACGTGTGCCGTGAGCCGCGCAGCAGCCACTCAGCCTCAGGAGCGCACAGCCCACCACGAGCACCATCACACATACATTTCCACCTGGTCCTTGGCCGTCGGGGACAGTTCTGCTTCTGGAGAGGATGAGTCCTCCAACTTTTTGTGAATCTTCTCTTCTGTTACAAAACAAACATCCAGAAAGATTAGTCTTCTATTTAATTAATGAGTGCTTTTAAAGTTTCCCAAATAACCATAATCCGAAGTTAAAGAGACCCCGCTGGCTTAAAGGGTGGGCTCTCCACAGCGTGCCCGGCTTCGTCCGGAGTGCTGGAGAGACGCTGGCTCAGCACATCGCAGCGACCGAGAGCGAGCACCCGTCCCCTCGCGGATGCACAGCTCCAGTGGTCTCGGTCCAGGCTCCACAGCCAACTGCTTATCACGGAGACCAGAGGGAGCACGTCGGCACACTCGCCGAAATTCCAAACCTGTCTCCTCACAAAGTTCTGAGCTTATGGGCTCAGCTGGGCCATCCTGCTCAACACTAAGTGGTACAGAAAATCCCTCCATGCAACCCACCCCCATTCAAGTCAAAGCAGGAGCAAAGGGCTCGGCTTCACACTACAGCCCGAGATGAAAACAAAAGGGATGGACACACATGCACACTACACACACACATACATGCACGCGCACACACACATACACACACCACACACACATGTGCACACATACCAACACACATGCTTATGCACAAGCATTGCATACATGAATGTATACATGCAGACATGCACACACAGGCAAGCCCACACATGCATATACACACATACCAAGACATTAGAGTCTCGATGCCAGAGCATGCATGCACACACATGCACACACTGAAGAAAACATGTACATACACATGTACAAACATGCACACACATTTGCACACACGTATATGTACCCACATACATAGACATGCATGTGCTCACGTGCAAGTGCGCATGCACACATGCATACCCAGATGTGTGGGCACACGTGTATGTACATAGATACACACTCTCTCACATGTACACATGAGCACACATGTGTGCACACGCTGGCCCTGAAGAGGCCTGGAAAACCCAAATGCTGACCCTGAAGTCGTAAGTCTGGCTTGGGGCAGGCAAAAAAGCCAAGGAAGGAAGGTCTGAGAGTCCGTGGACAAGAATGACATCATGAACCTGTCATGTCTGCCTTTCCCCAAACTTCTGGACCCACGACAGAAGCTTCTTTCAAACTTGGCACAGCTGGAAAGGGCAGAAACGAGCCCCCGCATGTAGAGAGTGGAAGGCCCCCCTAAGGAACGGGGACCGCTGTGACAGAGGCCCGGTGAGCCAGTGGCCCGTGTGGCTCTCACCTTGTTCACTCTGCAGGTCCTTCAGCCTACAGCACAGCTCTTCCACCAGGGACTCGATGCCAGAACTCTGCACGGGACAAGACACATGTCAGTGCCCACCCCCACTCCACAGGAGACACGAGACACTAGAGGCTCGATGCCGGAACTCTGCACGGGACAAGACACATGTCAGTGCCCACCCTCACTCCACAGGAGACACGAGACACTAGAGACTCGATGCTGGAACTCTGCACGGG
>NW_006922192.1:615424-622634 GCF_000298275.1 Orycteropus afer afer | reverse complement strand
TCCACAGGAGACACGAGACACTAGAGACTCGATGCTGGAACTCTGCACGGGACAAGACACATGTCAGTGCCCACCCTCACTCCACAGGAGACACGTGACACTAGAGACTCGATGCTGGAACTCTGCACGGGACAAGACACGTCAGTGCCCACCCCCACTCCACAGGAGACACGTGACACCAGAGGCTCGATGCTGGGACTCTGCACGGGACAAGACACACGTCAGTTCCCACCCTCACTCCACAGGAGACACGTGACACCAGAGGCTCGATGCCGGAACTCTGCACAGGACGAGACACACGTCAGTGCCCACCCCCACTCCACAGGAGACACGTGACACCAGAGGCTCCATATCGGGGCTCGGCACGGGACAAGGCACATGTCGGTTCCCACCGGCACAGATTTCAAGCCTCCCTGCTCCACAGTAAACGCGTGACCAATAAGGAAGTGAGAACACGAGAAAACTGGTCCCCACCAAAATATTATCAAACACCTATGTGAACAAGGCCTTGGACCGGGCCTGATCCAAAGACATAAGTCCTCCCGCTGGCCCCCAGGAGCCCGGTCCAAAGAAAAGAAGGCCTGTCTCCACTAAAGCCAACAGCGCCCAGGATGGGCCGGCACCGCACTCAGCCGTCAGGACTGCAAGGAGCCCTGCCGGTGGTGTCTAGCCCTCCACACAGCAGAGGGGCAGCCACAGGGAGAGCGTGCAAGAGGGTGCTGCCCCCCAGCCCGAGAGGAGTCGGATGCAGAGGAAGGTCAGCGTCAGCCACAGGACAGGCGCGGCCTAACAGTCTCTGCTCTTTCTGTTCCCTCAGATGACAGCTTTGACGACGGACACAAAAGTGAACAAACACACAGCTTAGCAACTTAGGTTTACTCAGTGGCCGTGGTGCTGTACGTGGGCAGCCACACAAGCAGCCCAGCCAGGCGGGACACTCGGCCCATCCTGTGGTCCTGTGCGAGGGAGCCGAGCCGGCCAGCAGCCGCAGCAGAACAGCCCAGCCGGGCGGGGCCCTCGCCGGTCCTGCCCTCCTGGGCCTCGAGGGCTAAAAATAGACTGCAGCCATTTCAGCGCCTGGGATGACTCAGCACAGAACTGCAGCCGCCTCAACCAGGGACCCAGAGGCGCAGCGTGGACAGCAGCAGGCAGGGACGCCGGCGACAGCCGGCCACGAGCTCCACACTGACTTTCCAGGCCACCCTCTCACAGCACTCCCGGGAGACGGCCCTGGGAGAACGGGGACAAGCCAGGCGAGGCGTCCCTCCCTAGGACCACTCCTACGGACCTCGGCAGAATCAGCCACGACCAGCTCTGACCACACGCTCCCACACGCAGGTGGTGGCTTACCACAGTGTGCAGGGGTAGACCCGGCCGGCAACTGCGCGCCATTCCCTCTGACCAGGAAACCCACACCAGGTCAGCTGATACCGCCAGCCGTGGCCGTACACCGAGTGCAGGGCTCCGAGACAACACCAGCCTCTGGGGACTTCTCTGCTGAGTCCTCCAGGACACCGGCTGCCACTGCCCCAGCGCCCGAGTGTCCACCACAGGCTGGCCCAGATGCTGCCACCCATGCTTGTCTCAGAGTTCCTGCCACACACAGTACTATCCAGCAGTCAGGCTAGAAGTGCATGTGCACTTACATCTATGCCTGTGTGTACATATACACGTACATGCATACCACACACACACACAGAGACCATTCAGCTGTTAGGCTAGAAGTGCATGTGCATCTGTGTCCATGCGTGTGTGGACATATACGTGCATACACATGTCCACACACACACACACACACACAATACCATTCAGCTATTGGGCTAGAAGTGTGTGTGCACTTGTGTCTATGTATGTGTGGACATGTATGTGTATATACATGTCCACACACACACAGTACCATTCGGCTATTGGGCCAGAAATGCATGTGCACTTGTGTCTATGCATGTGTACATATACATGTATACACATGTCTGCACACAGAGTACTATTCAGCAGTCTAGAAGCACGTGTGCACTTGTGTCTATGCATGTGTGTACATATACATGTACACGCCTGCCCCCACACACCCATACCCACAGAGTACCATTCAGCTGTTGGGCCAGAAGTTGACTGTGCATTCATGTCTACGCACATGTGTACATATATGTGTACACATATGTACACACACAGAGTACGATTCAGCAGTCAGGCCAGAAGTGTGAGTGCACTCATGTCTATGCATGTGTGTACATATACGTGTATACGCATATCCACACACACACAGTACCATTCAGCTACCAGGCCAGAAGTGCATGTGCACTTGTGTCCATGCATGTGTGTACGTGTATGTTTACATGCACCTGCACACACATACAGAATGGATAACACGCTTGCTCTACATGCGAGGCTGAGACGATGCAGGGTGCCAGCAGCAGCTTGGCCTCTGGCCCCGGCAGGCCTCGAACATGAAGCCATGGTTGCAGCCACTGCCTAGGATGGCCGGGCTTACTTGCTGCACACCACAAGTCAAGCCAAGGATTGGTCACAATGTACTGTTACAGCCCACAGTGAAGCGTGTGTGAGCAGCCCTGTTGGCGCTGGAGCCCGAGCACCCACCCAGCAGGTGCATCAATGAGCATGTGCCCCGGACTCATCCACAGCGCCGCTCATGTTGCTGGGATCTAGGTCTGAGGTGGGACCAGGAAGAATGATGGTTCTGCCACCTGCTCCTTGCTGCTGCCACCCCCCCCCCCATCACAACACCTGGAACTGGGCCAGACCCTGCTATAGAGGGGACCTCGTGCTCAGAGGAGTCTTAACTGTCCCTGTCAGCCCCGCCCACCCTCCAAGGCTGCTCCCTCCCCCTCCGCCTCCCCCCTGCTCAACCATGGCCCTCCTCTTGGCCCTCCTCCTCTCACTCGCCCCTCACCTCTAAGGTGAGTCTTTCACAGAGACCTCAAGGGGGCTGGGCAGTACGCTGGCCCTGTGGTCACGAGCCCTGCCATGCCTAGCAGCACTGAGCTGTCCGTCCCGCCCATGGGCACCGAGCTGTCCAGAACAAAACAGAAAACAAACCTACTGCCATCAAGTTAGTTCTGACTCAGAGTGACCCCCCACTGGGTTTCCAAGGCGTTCCATCTGTACAGAAGTAGATTACTCCATCTTCCTTCCAAGGACCAGTTGGTGGGTTTGAACCACCAACCTTCTGATTTGCAGTCAAATGCCTTAGGCACTGCACCACAAAAGAGCTTGAAAGGTCTGGGGTTGAGTCTGCACAGATGAGTTCCGTGGCCCCATCTGAGGTCCATGTCTCCATGCACACATCTGCACAGTGGGCACACTCAGGGAGTTACTTCCTGTCAGCCAGGTACCAGATTCCACAGCTGCTTCCTTGTGTCCTTTCGCTTCGAGCCACCTTCTCCTTGTCTTTTTGTCCCACCTTCTATGGGATTACCTCATTACAACTTCCACCAGCTCTGAAGAGCCTCGTGGCACAGCGATTAGTCATTTCACTGCTACTGAGAAGGCTGGCAGTTCAAACCCACCAGCCACTCTGAAGGAGAAACGTGGCAACTGGCTTCAGAAAAGACAGAGTCGGAAACCCTAGGGGCAGTTCTACTCTGTCCTATGTTGTGGGCAGGTGCTGTCGAGTTGGCTCCAACTCAAAGCAACCCCACGCACAAGAGAACAAAACCCTGCCCGTCCCGTGCCAGCCCCACAGTCCTTACTGTGCTTGAGCCCATCACTGCAGCCACTGTGTCAATCCATCCCACTGAGGGGTGCTGACCCTTCTTCGCTCTACCACAATACCCTGCTCCAGGGCATGCTCCTCCTGACAACATGACCAAAGCAGGTGAGCCGAAGTCTGGCCATTCCCGCTTCTAAGGAGCACCCGGCTGCACTTCTTCCAGGGCAGATGTGGTGGTCCTTCTTCTGACAGTCCGTGGTAGTCTCAGCACTCTTCACCAGCATCGCAACTCAAAAGCATCAGCTCTTCTTCGATCTTCCTTATTCACTGTCCTGCTTTCACGTGCATAGATGATTGATCTTTGTGTGTTCCATTTCGTTTCTGACAACTTCGTTTTCTCTGATCCATACTTTGTACGTTCCGTGTTCTGATTATTAACGAAGTTTGCAGCTGTTTCTTCCCATTTTGAGTCATGCCCCGTCAACAAGTGAAGGTCCCATCAGCTTTACTCCACCCACATCATCAAGGTCAACTCTACTTTAAGGAAGCCACTCTTCCGCAGTTCTATTTTGAGTGCCTTCTGACCTAAGGAAGAACTCTGGTGGCACAGTGCCTAAGGCATTTGACTGCTAACCAGAAGGCTGGTGGTTCAAACCCACCAGCCATTCCTCAGAAGGAAGACTGAGCAATCTATTTGCATAGAGATACCACCTCAGAAACCCAAGGAGGGGTTGCTATGAGTTGGAGCCAACTCGATGGCAGTGAGTTTGGTTTTTTGATTTTCTGACCTGAGGGGCTCATTTTCCAGCACTGACTGTATCAGACAATGTCTCAGGGCTAGTCAAGAGTTTTCCAGTAATACATCAGAGAGTGTTTCACTGCCATTCATAAGGTTTTCAGTAACCAGTTTTTTCAGAGGTGGGTGGCCCTTCCTTCTTCCCAGTATCTGGAAGCTCTGCTGAAACCTCTCCACTGTGGGTGATCCTGGTGGTTGTTTGAAACACTGATGGTACAGCCTTTAGTCTCACAGCAAGATGCAGCCACCACAGTATGACAAACTGACAGATGAGTGCTGGACTCTGTCTGCAAAAAGGGCACGGGGATGACATCTTCTGACCTCCTCTAATCTCACAAGAGGAAGAGAGAATCACCATCAGCAGCCCAAGGCTTATTCTTATGAAGTCAGACATACCACCACCCTCTAGCCTTTACCAATTCTGACACCAACTGTCCCTCCCACGGCACTCACTACTTCTCTACTGGATTTGCTAATTCGTTGCAATGGCCACACACAACTCAGACAATACTCAAGATTATAGTGTTTATTAGGGAAGTGACATGCTACAATTCAGGTTCAGGAAAGCACTCAGGATACAATTCTTCGATCAGGAAGTTGCCCTCAGAGATGCCTCTCTGGCCCTTAGCCTCTCTGCCTGGCCTCTGATCTGCTTAAAAATGTTACCAAAAAATGTGCCAATAGGTACACCAAGGTGCACCCCACTCCATCAGCAAGCCTCCTGCCAAAAAGCAATCAATTTTCTCATTCTGTGGGCCTCAGGCCTAAGGCACACACCACCATCCCCGTGAGGCACCACCTGCTGCAGCTCTTGCATCTAGAAACGTGAGTGGAGGTGGAGAGAAGCACAGCCCAGGACTGCTCACGTTCCAGGGAGGAAGGGGTGGGCAGCGCGTGTACCAGGAACGCCGGAGAGAGACACCGAGCTGCTACAGCAATGGTCACCACTGCCATCAATCAAAGAAGACCGACAGAAGGTCTCTGGCCCGTCCTACTGGCAGGGACACAATGCAGAGAACTCGACCCAGGCTTGTCACACACGTGGGCTGGGGAAGCAGGACAAGTAACTTGACCTTTCTGGGTGTCGGCTCGTCTACAAGGAAAGGACCCTGACTCACCTTGGGCAGGGGTCCCAGCAGGCCCAGACCTGCCCCAGGCTTTGTAGATGGTCACAGCTTCTTAACTGGTCTCTCAGCCTCTGTCCTCTGTCCCCCTCTGTTCAGCCTCAACCCACCAGCTACTGTGACCAACACCCAACACCCAAGACAGCACTCTTCTGCTCACAATGTCTTCAGAGAAAAGGCCCAAGTCCAACAATGGCCCATGACTTTCCGTAAGTGCCCCCAGCTCCAACCATACACAGGAGATAAGGCCCATGCATCCAGGGCCACACACCCTCAGCTTCTCAGTCACTACAGGCATCTTGGGAGCCTGGCCTGGCGGGGTAACGTCCCGTCACAATGCATGTAAAGCACCCAAAGCATCTGTCACACAGCATGTCCTCAGTACTCACATAAGGGCATCACAACTCAGCATGAGTTAAGGTCAGAAGCCAGTGTGCAAACAAAATACTGATGGATATGGTGTCAGCCTCAGAGATGGACATGAGGCCTCGCACTGGGGTCACAACTCAAGCCTGCACGCCTGCTCTGTCTGCCTGCCAATGAAGCAGTGAGGCCCCACACCTGGGCTCGAACCCCCAGCCTTTACACCCTCAATGACCCAGATCTGGTCAGTGAAGGGCAAGCCCTGCTCCTTTAAAAGGACCCGAAGGAAGCAGGGCTCCCACACAGGGCCTCATTAAGTCTCCAATCTCCTAGCTACATCCCAAAAAGGAAGACAAAATACTAGTCATGATTCCGTTTTAAGTGGCTCAGTTTAAAAAGTCTGAATTACAAGTAAAGATGAAAAACTAAACACACACTATAAAGCCCCCGCATGTCAGGGCTGGAGAAAACAGGACCAAGTCATCATGAGCATTTCAGACAACGGTGGTGATGGTCAACATTCCGCTGTCTATCTATCGCCAGGTGAGGGGAGGAGGGCTGAGGCTGTCTGGCCTGTCCACTGGAACAGAAACATGACACCTCAGGAGCCTATCGCTTAATCCAAGGTTGGATTTGGGGAGGGTCTCAGCCCTGGCAGCCTGAGTCCCAGCAGTCTTTCCTGTTCAGCAGTCCCTCACTAACTGTAACCAAAGCAAACATACAACAGGTCAGAAGACAAGGACCCAGACAGCCGACATCCGTGTATCCCAGAGCCCCACACACCATCCAGGGACACAGAGACCTGAGTGCCATCCATGCACCCCAGAGACCTGTGCGCCATCTGCCCACCCCAGAGCCCCACACGCCATCCCCGCGTCCCAGAGCCCCGCACGCCATCCAGGGAGACACAGAGACCCACACGCCATCTGGGGACACATAGACCCACACGCCATCTGGGGACAGAGAGACCCACACGCCATCTGGGGACACAGAGACCCATGTACCTTCTGGGGACACATAGACCCACACACCATCTGGGGACAGAGAGACCCACACACCATCTGGAGACACAGAGACCCACACGCCATCTGGGGACACAGAGACCCACACGCCATCTGGGGACAGAGAGACCCACACGCCATCTGGGGACACAGAGACCCACACGCCATCTGGGGACACAGAGACCCACGTACCATCTGGGGACACAGAGACCCACACACCATCTGGGGACACAGAGACCCACGTACCATCTGGGGACAC
>NW_006922192.1:603706-615324 GCF_000298275.1 Orycteropus afer afer | reverse complement strand
ACACAGAGACCCACGTACCATCTGGGGACACAGAGACCCACACACCATCTGGGGACACAGAGACCCACGTACCATCTGGGGACACAGAGACCCACGCACCATCTGGGGACAGAGAGACCCACACACCATCTGGGGACACAGAGACCCACGTACCATCTGGGGACACAGAGACCCACACACCATCTGGGGACAGAGAGACCCACACACCATCTGGGGACACAGCGACCCACACACCATCTGGGGACACAGCGACCCACACACCATCTGGGGACACAGCGACCCACACACCATCTGGGGACACACAGACCCACACACCATCTGGGGACACAGAGACCCATGTGCCATCTGGGGACACAGAGACCCGCGTGCCACCTATGGGTCTATTATTTGAAGAAATGTCAAACACTAAAGAGAACAAAGACAACACAACCGGAAAAGCTATCTATGTGGAACAGAATGAAAGGACGTGTGCTCTGGTTACACGGATGGCATGCTCTGGAACACTTGATACAGAGGCACACTCTGGGCTCAGCTGAGAAAGAGCTTGCTGTCCCCAGTCTCCAGGGCCGAGTCACTGCGCTGGTCCGTTTCTGGGGGCCCCTCCCCCAGCACCAAGAAGTGAACCGCAAACATACCTCGTCAGATGCTGACCGCAGACACTGCACAGCAGCCTGTTTCTTCATCTCTTCCAGAGTGAGGTCTGCACCCTTTTTCTTACTCCTTCCCCATTTCTTGTAAGCTCCTTTTTCCCAGCCCAGGAAGATGTCATTCTCCTACAAGGGGATTGGACAAGGCTGAGTGACGACGACAAACCATTAGTTCCAAACGCCTGTCCCAAGTACAAGGGGATTGGACAAGGCTGAGTGACGACGACAAACCATCAGTTCCAAACGCCTGTCCCACGCGCTGACACCCTCTCCCCGCCGAGCATACTCCTTTACCTGTGGCAAGTGCACTCGGGGGGAGAGCCACGTGGCGCCCAGCACTTCCCACCTCTCCAGTTCCATCTGGTACCATGAGTACTGGGATCACTGTCAGTGCAAACGTCACCAGTTAGAGTCCAGTGTCAATTCTGCATTATATACAATGCAACGTCCTCCCTCATCCACTCAAGGTCGGTAAAGAGTGCCTAGGTGACTCTCAGGGCACAGCGTCTGACCATCAAAACACTGAGCCCCTCTCATCTCTATCACGTAGTCTAACAGACAACAGTTGGACAGAAATAAACCAATCGCCATCAGCATCGTAAGTTGACTTTTCCCGATGACACATGCCCATAATGAAGATCTGAAGAACAGGCGTACAGCAGGAGCGGGGTGGGGTGGGGCGCGGGCTTCGCCACACCACACCACCTGATGGAAATTAGTAGTGTGGTCAGCACTGCTCAATCTTCTCCGAAGACTTTGCAAAGCACAGCTGGGTCCATGGCATTGATTCCGCTTGATGTCTGCTGTCCTTACGGTGCTGCTAACATCAGCTCCACTGCTGGAGAGAACCCATCCCACGGCCTGCATCCCACCCGTGGACGGGACAGCCGGGTAGACAGAGATGGGAGGCTGTATACCTCACAATCGTGAGGGTTTGCTCCACCGTACCTTTATCAGCACATGCAAGAGTCCTCATGCCGCCCTCGTTAACACCCTGAGACGTGCACGTGAGGTACATGTGTAGAAACGAGGTGTGGCCCTCACCGACGCTGAGATGTGCACGTGAGGTACACGTGTATGGATGTGGCATGGCCCTCACTGATGCTGAGATGTGCATACGAGGTACACGTGTAGAAACGAGGCATGGCCCTCACCAACACCCTGAGACGTGTACATGACGTACACATGTACAGACGGGGTGTGGCCCTCACCAATGCCCAGACATGCATGTAGGGTACACGTGTATGAATGGGGTACGGCCCTCACCGACGCCCTGAGACATGCACGTGAGGTACACGTGTACAGATGGGGCGCAGCCCTCACCAACGCCATGAGACGTGCACGTAAGGTACATGTGTACGAATGGGGCACAGTCCTCACTGACTCCCTGAGACGTGCATGTGAGGTACACATGTATGGATGGGGTGTGGCCCTCACCAATGCCGAGACGTGCATACGAGGTACACGTGTAGAAACAAGGCATGGCCCTCACCAACACCCTGAGACGTGCACAGGACATACACGTGTACAGACGGGGTGTGGCCCTCACCGATGCCAAGACATGCATGTAGGGTACACGTGTATGAATGGGGTACGGCCCTCACCGACGCCCTGAGACATGCACGTGAGGTACACCTGTATGGACGGGGTGCGGCCCTCACCAACGCCATGAGATGTGCACGTAAGGTACATGTGTATGAATGGGGCACAGTCCTCACTGACTCCCTGAGACGTGCATGTGAGGTACACATGTATGGATGGGGCGTGGCCCTCACCAATGCCGAGACGTGCATACGAGGTACACGTGTAGAAATGAGGCATGGCCCTCACCAACACCCTGAGATGTGTACATGACGTACACGTGTACAGACGGGGTGTGGCCCTCACTGATGCCAAGACATGCATGTAGGGTACACATGTATGAATGGGGTACGGCCCTCAGTGATGCCCTGAGACATGCACGTGAGATGTGTACGGACGGGGCGCGGCCCTCACCAACTCCATGAGACATGCACGTAAGGTACATGTGTACGAATGGGGCACAGTCCTCACTGACTCCCTGAGATGTGCACGTGAGGTACACGTGTACGGATGGGGCGCAGCCCTCCCTGACGCCCTGAGACATGCACATGATATGCACTGGGACACAAGTGGAGAGATGCCAGCCTGGCTCAAGGCAGTGGTGCTAGTTAGAAAGTAACGAGATTGGTTGAGAAGCCAGACCACCCAACTCCACAACCCGATATTGACTTACAGTAAGGGGTGAAAGCATAAATCCATTGTCCAAGGGGGAGACAGGAGGCTGCAGGTCAACGACACTCAGGATCAAGGTCCAGGTGCTATCAAAGCCAACTGGTATCATTTCTTTCACCTATGACCGCCGTGGTACTTCCAGCCCATCTACTCCATGCCCATCAGCCCCAGAAAGGCCTGTCCTTTTGGGAATCAATGTGGCCACTGGCACATACACGTATTTCTCCAGCGGCAAGGATGCTTCTAGGCGGACACTCCTGGCTTTCTTCTTGGAGCTCTGAAATGCTGGTTTGAAAAATGTTGACCTAAATGGGTTCATGTAACCCAACAGTAAGAGTGACAGTGAGGACATGCTGTGTGAATGATTCAACACACCTCCCAGCCTCATTCTGCCTCCTAACAAAATGGGCAACTCACTGTAAACTGGGACCGTAACAGTGGGCACAGAGGCCAGGATTTACAACACATCCCAAATGGAGGACAGCCACACAATACTGAGAATCACAGTCCAGGCAAATTGACACCCTTCTGGAGACACAATTTGTGAATAGTTGGGGTTGTGTGTCAGCTTGGCTGGACCATGGTTCTGAGTGGTTTAAGAAATTGTGATATGGTTATTCCCATGATGAGATCTGATATATATGCTCCGACTAGCCAATCTTGAAAGGAGCTTCCCTAGGGGTGTGGCCTGCTTCCCATTCATGGACGTCCTGGGAAAATGAGAGAAACTTCTGTGGATCTGGGTCCTGTTGTGCTGCCTACCACTGTCCGTGAGTGAACAATCCACTGTTCAGCCTGGAGATCTTGGATTCATCATTCATTGGAGTCAACAGCCAGTATACTGCCTGCCAGCTCTGAGCTCGTCAGCCCCTGCAGCTGTGTGAGCTGGGAAAAGCCTCTAGCTTGACGTTTGATCCAGGAACTTAGACTTGCCAGCCTCTATAACTGTGAGCCATTTTCCTAAGATAAATTTCTCTCTCTATATATAAGCTTGACCAGTTTTGCTTCTCTAGAGAACCCAGCCTAACACATAATTCAATCCATAACATTCCACCCTTAGGCCCATCTAATCATTGTGTGGAAGTCAGAAAGATTGGATGGAAGGGTACTATCCCCTGTACCACAGAGTACTAGGGTAAGGGGTCCTTGAGGTAAATGGTACAGAGGTAAAGCAGGGTCAGGAACAGCAGAGCATTGGCGTTAACGGAGCGTCAGAGATGAAGGAGCATTCACCGTGATGCAGCATTCGTGTAACGCCGCATTCGAGGAAAGGGAGCGCAAGAGGCACAGGAGCCCCAGCGGGAAAGGCCCACCAATGGGCGGGGAGTGCCAGGGGGAGAGGCGCACCCGAGGTCACGGATCATGAGAGGCAAAGGGCACCGGAAGCAGAGAAGACTCCAGAGCAGCCGCAGCGGCCCACCGCCAGGGAACCGTCAGAAACCCACGCTGGGTGCAGAGGAGGGCGTGGGACGAGGGACGCACGGCTGATGCCAGAGAGGAAGCAAGGAACACCAGAGAGACGTCTGCTGTGCTTCACTGACTGTGCAAAGACATTCAACTGCATGGACTGAACAAGCTGTGGATGACACTGAGACGGGTGGGAATTCCAGACACTTCACTGTGCTCACAAGGAACCTGCACAGAGACCAGGAGGCTGTCGTCCAAACAGAACAAGGGGACACTGCATGGTTTAAAATCAGGAAGGGAGTATGTCAGGGTTGTATTCTTTCACCATACTTATTCAATCTGTAGGCTGAGCAAATAATCCAAGAAGCTGGACTTCATGGAAGAGCGTGGCATCAAGATTGGAGAAAAACTCATTAACAACCAGAGATACACAGACGACACAACTTTGCTTGCTGAAAGTGAGGATGACTTGAAGCATTGACTGATGAAGAATGGTATGGATTACACCTCACCATAAAACAAAAATCCTCACAACTGGATCAAAAAGTAACATTATGATACACGGGAAAATGCCTGAAGTTGTCTGGGATTTCATCTTACTTGGATCCACAATCAATGCCTATAGAAACAGCAATCAAGAAATCAAACAATATATTGCATTGGGCAAATCTGTGGCAAGAGGCCTGCTTACAGTGTTTAAGAGCAAAGATGTCTTTTTGAAGACTAAGGTGCGCCTGACCCAAGCCACGGTATTCTTCAATAATTTCATATGCTGGACACGTGAGAGCTGGGCAGTGAGTAAGGAAGGGCCAAGAAGAGCTGATGTCTTTGAACTGTGGTACTGGCAAAGAATACTGAACGTACCATGGACTGCCAGAAGAATAAACAGATCTGTCTTGAGGAAGGTACAGCCAGAATACTCCTCAGAAGTGAAAATGGCCAGACTTCATCTGTCATACTCTGATCATGTCAGAAGGGACTAGTCCCTGGAGCAAGGTACCACACTAGGTGGAGTGGAGGGGCAGTGAAAAAGAGAAGACCCTCAATGAGATGGACTGACATGGGACGCAGTGATGGACTCAATGTAACAGGGATTGTGAGGCTGGTGCAGGACTGGGCGGTGTTTTCTTCAGTTGTACACAGGGTCACTATGAGTTGAAACCCACTCGACAGCACCAAACCACCACAACAGAGGTTACAGGGGCAGCAGCAGCAATGAAGCATCACAGGTGAAGAAGCATTAGAGGGAAAGGGATGGAGAAGTTGTGATGGCGAGGTGGTGTGCCAACTGGCCTGGACCATGATTCTGAGTGGCTGACGCAGTTCCCGGTTAGTGTGCTGCTGCAGCTGATGTATATGCTCTGAGCAGCCAGTTAGCTGAAAGGGAGCGTCCTTCGAGGCGTGGCCTGTTTCCTATACACATACACACATGGACACCGTGGAAAATCTGGGACTGTTGGACCTGGATCCTGTTGTGCTGTCTGCTGATCCTGGCTTCATCAGCCCCTGGTGCTGAGTGAGTCAGGAGAAGCCCCCAGCTTGACACAGGGCTCATGAACTTGGGACTTGCCAGCCTTTGTAACGGTCCCGTGAGCCAGCTATCCGCCATTTTGCCTGCGAATTGGGGTCGTCAGTCCCTGCAGCCGCGCGAGATGGGAAGAGCCTCTAGCTTGATGTTTGATCCAGGAACTTGGGACTTGCTGGCCTCTTCAACTGTGTGAGCCATTTTCCCGAGATAAATTTCTCTGTCTCTCTCTGTATTTATATATAACATCACACACACGCATACACACCCACGTGTTAATTTTGCTTCTCTAGAGAACCAAGCCTAAGAAGAACTACAGCAGGAATGGAGTGTCAGCAGGAACAGAGCACTAGCAGGAATGGAGCGTCAGCAGGAACGGCATGTCAGCAAGAACAGAGAGTCAGCGGGCACGTAGCACTACAGGTAATGCACCATTAGTGGGAAAGGAGCGTCAGTGACAAAGACGTACTCATGGTACACGAGTGAGAAGATGAGACAACAGTCAATGCGTAGCCTTGGATCGGATCACAGATCAACGGCGATGAAGGGCACTGGCCCCACAGACAGACACACAGATGGACTGCACGTAAGTGCCACTGATGCACTGTGGTCAGGTCCTGACTTGGTCCTATTGTGGTCACTCAAGAGAAGGCCACTGGTTGGTTTAGAGTCAACAAGGCTGATGCAACTTCACCCTAAATGGTTCAGAGGAACAAGAGCAGAAGGGTGGGGCAGGAGGGAGGGCAAATGGTGAGGGAGCTAAAGCAAAGGGGACAAGGCTGGTGACTGGTGGCTCCAGGGAAGGGTCCCTGACAGTTCTCTGGGGGCACCCATGCTGTCTGCCTGAGGTCTGAAATTGCTCACACAGGAACGACAATGCTCTGAAGCATGGACATGTGGTTTCTGCCACAAGGACCGCGTCTGCTGGGAAGGAACAGACCCCGGGACGCCTCAGGACGGGCTGGGTGCAGAGAAGACAACGCGTTTTCCATAGGAACGAAGAATCAGAGGAGGTGGACTGGCCCTGGAGGGAAGCTCTTCAAATTACATCAAAACACAACACCAAGAGCACTCCTGGTTACACGGGAGGCTGCTGTCAGAGTATAGTAACCATGGCAAAAATGACAGCATGTGTGCACATACCACCACTGTGACAGCAGGAATACCCGCTTGCTGGCAGGCTGTGACACTGAGAGCCCGGCGCACTACCCAACCCTGAGCCCCACCTGTGCTCCCACAGCCTTGCTTCCCACCTACCAGGCCTGGATGCAGGCCCACAGGCCTGGACAGAGCTGCTTCTGATTACAAGAGCTCCCTGTGTATCTGCTTTAACTAAGTCTAGGGAGAGTGATTTGCTGGGCACTGTGGGAAAGGCTAGTGCCCAAAGCCACAGTTTATGAGCCACGTTCACCTAGCGCAGACCAACGCCAGGGCTACAGGTGAGATAAAGGGGAGGCCCAGCCCCAGCTTCGCACTGATGGTCTCAATGGTCTGAGGTCACCTCCAGAGCACGCCTGCCAGAATGACCAGCAAGAGTCCTCCATCACAGACCCTAAGTGGGCCTCTCCTCTCCTCACTCCTAGGGAGGGAGAGCAGCCCTCAGCTCTACCCCTAACTATCGCCCTAGCCCATTCCTTCCAGGTCTCCAAGTCCACATTCTCAGAACTCAATATGCTCCCCGGCCCCATCCCTGTCACAGGCTACAGCCAGCCTCACAATCCTTACTATACCTGAGCCACTGTGTCAATCCATTTTGTTGAGTGCCTTCCCTCTTTTCACTGACACTCCACTTTACCAAGCATGAAATCCTTATCCAAGGAATGGTCCCTTCTGACAACAGGACCAAAGGAGGTCAGACGAAGTCTGGCCATGCTCGCTTCCAAGGGGCATTCCAGCTGCCCTTCCTTCAGGACAGATCTGTTAGTTCTTTGGGCAGTCCATGGTATGTTCAGCATTCTTCGCCAACACCACAACTCAAAAGCATCAACTCTTCTTCAGTCTTCCTTATTCATTGTCCAGCTCTCATATGCATATGACACAATTGAAAATATCATGGCTTGGGTTAGGCATATCTTAGTCTTCAAGGAGACATCTTTGCTCTTCAGCACTTGAAAGAGGTCTTTTGCAGGAGATTTGCCAATGCAATATTTCTTGACTGCTGCTTCCATTGATGGTGACTGTGGAGCTAAATAATATGAAATCTTTGACAACCTCAGTCTTCTGTCCATTTATTATGATGCTGCTTATTGGTCCAGTTGTGAGGACATTTATTTTCTTTATGTTGAGGTGTAGTCCATACTGTAGACTATAATCTTTAATCTTCATCAGTAAGTGCTTCAAGTCATTTTCACTTTCAGCAAGCAAGGCTGTGTCATCTGCATATCGCTGGTGGTTAATGAGTCTTCCTCCAATCCCGATGCCATGTCCTTCTTTATACTGTCCATCTTCTCGGACTGTTTACTCAGCATAGAGATTGAGTAAATATGATGAAAGGATGCAACCCTGATGCACTCCCTTCCTGATTTTAAACTAAGCAGTATCCCCTTGTCTGTTTGAATGACCGCCTTCTGGTCTTATATACAGGTTCCTCATGAGCACAATTAAGTGTTTTGGAATTCCCATTCTTCTCAATGTTATCCATAATTTCTTATGATCCACACAGTCGAATGGCTTTCCCTAGTCAATAAAACACAAGTAAGCATCTTTGTGGTATTCTTTCCTTTCAGCCATGATCCATCTGATATCAGCAGTGATAACCCTCGTTCCACGCCCTCTTCTGAATCCAGCTTGCATTTCTGGAGGCTCTCTGTCAATACACTGCTGCAACCATTTTTGAATTATCTTCAGCAAGATTTTACTTGAGTGTGATATTAATGATATTGTTTGATAATTTCCACATTCTGTGGGATCACCTTTCTCTGGAATGGGTACAAATAATGGATCTCTTCCAGGCAGTTGGCCAGGTACCTGTCTTCCGGATTTCTTGGCATAGACCATGAAGTACTTCTAGCACAGCATCGATTTGTTTCCTTCACTGCAACTTCAAGTTCTTCCTTCAATACCATCAGTTCTTGATTGTATACCACCTCTTGAAATTTTGGAAGTCACTGCAGGCCAGGAAATCAGGTACTGTGTTGCACTTGGCAAATCTGCTGCAGAAGACCTCCTTGAAGTGTTAAGAAGCAAAGATGTCACTTTGAAGACTAAGGTGCGTCTAACCAAAACTGATAAAATGCAGGTAAACACCTTTCTGGTATTCATCAGCAATGACATCCTTTGTTCCACATCCTCTAAATATCTTCAGCTAAATTTTACTTGTTTTCACTTGATATTAATGATATTGTTCAATAATTTTCACATTTTGTTGAATCACCTTTCTTTGGAATGGGCACAGATATCAATCTCTTCCACTCGGTTGGCCAGGTAGCTGTCTTTCAAATTTCTTGGCATAGATGAATAAGTGCCTCCACCACGGCATCCACTTGTTGAATCATCTCAATGGGTTTTCTGTCAATTCCTGCAGGCTTGTGTTTCACCAATTCCTCCAATGCAGCTTGGACTTCCTCCTTCAATATCATGTCCTTGATTACATGGTACCTCCTGAAATGGTTGAATGCTGACCAATTCTTTTTGGTAAAGTGACTGTGTATTCCTTCCATCTTCTTTTGATGCTTCCTGTATTATTCAATATTTTGCCCATTATTGTTGTTGTTGTTATGTACCGTCAAGTCAGACCCGACTCATAGTGACCCCTCTTTAGGTTTCCGAGGCAGTATCACTACAGAAGTAGATTGCCCCATCTTCCTTCCGAGAGCGGCTGGTGGGTTTGAACCACCAGCCTTCTGGTTAGCAGTCAGATGCCTTAGGCACTATGCTACCAGAGCTCCCATTTTGCCCATAGAATACTTCAATATTGCAACTCAAGGCTTGAAGTTTTTCTTTAGGTTTTTCAGCTTGAGAAATGCCAACCACATTCTTCCCTTTTGGTTTTCTAACTCCAGGTTTTTGCTCATTTCATTATAATACTTTGTTTTCTTGAGCTGCCCATTGAAATCTTCTGTTCAGCTCTTTTATTTCATCATTTCTTCCTTTTGCTTTAGCTATTTCCTTTCAAGAGAAAGTTTCAGAGTCTCTTCTGATGTCCATTTCATCTTTCTTCCTTTCTAATTTTTTAATGACCAATTGCTTTCTTCATGTATGATAGTCCTGATGTCATCCCACAAATCAGTCACTGGGGTTCAATGAGTCAATTCTGGTCTTCAGATGGTCTGTAAACTCAGGTGGCATATAATCAAAGTCATATTTTGGCTCTTGTGGACTCCTTTTAATTTTCTTCAGCTTCAATTTGAGCTTGCATATAAGCAATTGATAGTCTGTTCCATAGTCAGCTCCTGCCCTTGTTTTGACTGATAATATTGAGCTTCTCCATTGCCTCTCTGCACAAATGTAGTCAATCTGATTCCTGTATATTCTACCTGGCAAGATCCACATGTACAGCCACCATTCATGTTGCTGGAAAAACACATGTGCAGTGAGTAAGTTGTTCCTGCTAATTTTTTTCATGTGATTTCTGGTGTCATTTCTATCATCAAGGCCGTATTTTCCAATTACCAGTGATTCTTCTCTGTTTCCTACTTTTGCATTCCAACCAGAAGCAATTATCAATATACCTTGATTGCATGTTTAGTCATTTTCAAACTAAAGAAGCTGGTAAAAAATCTCCCATTTCTTCATTTTTGCTTTCAGTCATTGGTGCATAAATTTGAGTAACAGTTGAATTATCTGGTCTTCCATGTAGGTATATGGGTATTATTCTATCACTGACAGCACTATACTTCAGGATAGATCTTGAAATATTCTTTTTGATGATGACTCCAACACCATTCCTCTTCAATTTGTAATTCCTGCCATAGTGGATCATATGACTGTCTGATTCAAAATGGCCAATGCCAGTCCATTTCAGCTCACTAATGCCTAGGATATTGATTTTTATGCATTCCACTTCATTTTTGACACCTTCCAATTTCCTAGATTCATACATTGTACATTCCATGTTCCGATTACTAATGAATGTTTGCACCTGTTTTTTTCCCATTTTGAGTCGAACTGCATCAGCAAATCAATGTCCTGAAAGCTTTACTCCATCCACGTCATTAAGGTCAACTCTACTTTCAGGAGGCAGCTCTTCCCCAGTCATATTTTGAGTGCCTTCCAACCTGACAAGCTCATCTTCTGGCACTATATCAGACAATGTTTCAGGCCCATTTGTAAAGTTTTCCAGTAATATATTAGATAGTACAAGATGGAGTGACAGTGCAAGAACAGGTCCAGGTATAGCAAAGACTGTGAGGCTTGCAAAGGACCAAGCAGTGTCTCATTCAGTTGTACACAGGGTCACTATGAGTCAGAGCCAACTCAGTGGCATCTAACAACAACCACAATCAGACAGTGTTTGACTGCTATTCATAAGGTTTTCAGTGGCCAATTCTTTCAGAAGTGAATGGCTCTGTCCTATTCCCAGTCTGTTTTCATGAGGAAGCTCACTGAAACCTGCCCACCATGGGTGGCCCACCATGAAAGACAAACTGAAGGACACGTAGTGGATACAATTACGCAGCCATAAAGAAGAATGAAGTCCTTCTGCCACCACATGGATGTAGCTTGAAAGCATTAAGCTGAGTGACAGAAGCCAGATAGAACAGGACAAGTTCTGTAGGATCTTACCTCAATGAGACATGCAGATGAGGCAAATACAGACAGGAAATGGAGTACTGGGGTCTCCGGCG
>NW_006922192.1:600856-602231 GCF_000298275.1 Orycteropus afer afer | reverse complement strand
AAAAAAACTATAGCAACAAAGGAAATGATAACATAATTCATAAACACAGTGAGCTCAGCATAGAAAATTATATGGAACAAAGAAACCAGGAACACCATGAGAAAGCATGTAACAAAATGACAGCAACCAATTTCACATTTGTCGATAATTACACTGAATGTTAATGGATTAAATGCACCACTCCTAAGGTTTTATAAGGAGACGGAGAGTTGCAGATTGGATAAAACAACATAAACCATCAATATGCTATCTACAAGAAACATACGTTAGAGACAAAGACACAAACAGACTAAAAATCAAACACTGGAGAAAAAAAATGCACCAAGCAAATGGCACCCAAAAAAGAACAGGAGTGGCAATGTTAATTTCTGATCAAACTGAATTTAAGACAAAAACCAGCATACAAGACAAGGAAGGACATTATATAATGATTAAAGGATCAATTGAACAAGAAGATATAACCATAATAAATATCTATGGATCCAATGAGAGAGCTCTAAAATATGTAAATCAGATTTTAAAAGAGCTGAAAACGTAAATAGATGACTCCACAATCATAGTAGGAGACTTTAATACACCACTTTCAATGAAAGATAGAACTGGAAAGAAACTCAACAAAGACGCAAAAGAGCTAAACAATACAAGCCACCAATTTGACCTTACAAACATCTACAGAGCGCTTCACCCAACAACATTCTTTTCCAGCGCACGTGGAACATTTTTCATGCTAGATCATATGTTAGGCCATAAAGCAAGCCTTAATAAATTAAAAAATACTGAAATACTGCAAAGCATCTTCTCAGATCACAATGCTATCAAATTAGAAATCAACAATAGGAAGATGAACGGAAAAAGAGTAAACACATGGAAACTGAACAACACCCTCCTTGAGAAAGATTGAGTAAGAGAAGAAATAAAAATTGAAATTCAAAAATTCTTTGAATCAAATGAGGATGAAAACACAACATACCAAAATCTTTGGGACACAGCAAAACAGTGATCAGACGCCAATTTACAGCAATAAATGCACACATCAAAAAAGAAAGAGCCAAAATCCACACCTTAACCCAACATCTCCAAAAATTAGAAAAAGAGCAGCAAGGAAAGCCTACAGTCACCAGAAGAAAGGAAATAATCAAGATTCAAGCCAAAATCAATGAAACAGAAAACAGAAACAGAAAAAAAATCAACAAGACCAGAAGTTGGTTTTTTGAAAAGATCAATAAAATTGACAAACCACTGGCAAATTTAACACAGGAAAAGAGGGAGAGAATACAAATAACACGAATAAGAAACAAAATGGGTGACATCACAACAGAACCAACTGAAATAAAAAGGATAATATCAGGATACTATGAAGAACTGTACTCCAACA
>NW_006922192.1:577879-594149 GCF_000298275.1 Orycteropus afer afer | reverse complement strand
TCTGGAACTGAACTCACTCCTGTGGTTTCCAGCCAAACAACAGACAGGCAGACGGGGTGAACGTTTACATCAGGCAGGTACACTTTTTGGAGCAACCAACCATGACAGAATAAAAGGGCAGTGTTTGCACGAGGAGACAGCTGGGAGGGGGGTGGGAAGGAGTGCCTGGGAGGGAAGGACCCAGGGAAGAGGTAACCACAGGGAGGAAGTGGGAAGAAAGCTGTTACATTGTGGGGAATTGCAGTCAATATCATGAAACCAAATGTGTATGAACTGCTACATGGAAAATGAATTTGCTCTGTAAACTTTCACCCAAATCACAATTTGAAAAAAAAAAAAGTGGAAGAGGTCAATGGAGGAGAGATCCATAGCAATGGCAGCCTGAGAAAGACTGGTCCTGATGCTGGGTGAAGACGGAAAAGTGGGGTTATGACCCAAAGCACGTGGGCCGCCTCCAGAAGCTGGGAAGAGTAGGAACGAGGCTCCCCCTTGGACGTTCCAGAAGGAACGCAGCTCTTCTGACACCTTGACTTTAGTCACGAGAGGCCCATTTTGGACTTCTGACCTCCAGAAGGGTAAAATGATAAATCTGTACTGTTTCAAGCCAAAAAAAAAAAAAGGCTGAAACATTTGGTCATATACATTTTACCACAGTCATAAAATGTCATGATGGGTGACTTTCCTAAACAGTAGAAATCGACAGTCCAAAGCAGTGAGACTCAGAACAGAGTAGGGAGCTCCTCCCTGACAAGACCAGGAGTCAGCCAGGATGTGATCATTACACTCCGTCGTTCACTGAGAAATTCTGTTGTCATTGCTCATGGGTGCCAATGAGTCAATCCCGACCCACAGCGCCCCTAGAGGACAGAGTGGAACTGCCCACAGGGTCTCCAAGGCTGTCAGTCTTCAAGGAAGCAAAGCCCAAACCACACCCACTGCCTGGAGTCAATCCCGACCCACAGCGCCCCTAGAGGACAGAGTGGAACTGCCCACAGGGTCTCCAAGGCTGTCAATCTTCACAGAAGCAAAGCCCAAACCACACTCACTGCTGTGGAGTCCATTCCGACCCACAGCGCCCCTAGAGGACAGAGTGGAACTGCCCACAGGGTCTCCAAGGCTGTCAGTCTTCAGGGAAGCAAAGCCCAAACCACACCCACTGCCGTGGAGTCCATTCTGACCCCTAGAGGACAGAGTGGAACCGCCCCACAGGGTCTCCAAGGCTGAACCTTTACGGAAGTGGACTGCCTCATCTTTGTCCCACAGAGTGGCTGATGGGTTAAGCCGAGCACTGAATCACTGAACCACCAAGGCCCTTTGAGAAATCTAGTTGGAGGAAAAGAGCTGCCCCACAGTGTTCACACAAAGGCGCCCCTCCAAGCAGCCTGCCACTGCGTTGCCCATGCCAGTCCCTGCAGTGCGGCACACACCTGTTCCTGCAGGTCGTAGTCACAGCTGTCATGCAGAAGCAGACTGAGGACATAGCGTGTGTAAATCATGGCATCGATGCCACACTTCTCCAGCTCCTGTCCCAGCCAGGTCTGCACGGGACCCAGCGCGTGAAGCAGAGGCATCGCAGAGACAGACCCGGGGCCGGGATGCGAGGTGGAGGCGCTTCCCGGTGGCAGACCATCCACGCCGGTGGTGAGCAGGGGGCGCATGGGCTCAGGTTGCGGCCAGCCGGGCGGCACAGAGCATCTTCTGCGGCGGAGGTTCCAATGGCGTCTGGAGGAGCTCTTCGCTCCAAGAGGAAGGAGAGCTGCCTGGCACCCAGGAGGAGCCCGTGTCTCTGCCGGCAGCCGGCATCTAGAGTGGGATGTCGCTCTTAGGCAGGCGGGACCAGCGGGTCAGCATCCTGACAGCAGCCTGCAGGTGGGTGGTTCCTCCTTAACGTCACATCGAGGCCCAGTGGTGTCTCTGGCAGAAGCTACAAAAAGGAAGGGGGAGAAAAATGCGTATAAGTATACACGTAAATGACCTATTTAACAAAAAATAAAATGAAATATAACTCACATGGATTTTCAAAAACACCTTTCCATTTCAGAATGCCGATCTTCCCTGGGCGAGCTACGTTTTGAACCAAGTGGCTCATGTTCAAAGCTCAGCCTGACAGAAAAGGAAACAGACACGAAGTCCTTGTCCTGTGCAGAGTCAGACTCCCACTTTGTTGCTGTTTCAGAGAATGAACACCACTAACGTGTTTCCGACCCACAATGCTGCAGAAAAGAGCGTGGGGCTGCTTCTGACCTCCTGTAACTTCACGAGGGGAAGGAGGGCCCCGAAGAACACTGACAGTGCGAGGCTGAGCCTGACCCAGAGCTGAGGTGCGCCACCACTCTCAAAATGCTTTTACTGATCCTCACACCAACCACCCCTCACAACCCTCTCTTCTCTGCTGGGTTCCAAGATCCATTGCGACGGCCACACAGAGCTCACAGACAACACTCACAATTACAGGGTTTAGTACAGAAGTTAACTGGTTCCAATTCAGGAGCCGAAACAACTCAGGACACAGTTCTTTGACCAGGACAGTCTCTTCTCAGGCGTGCTGCAGGTTCGTGTCTCCCTGCTCTTGGCTTCTGCCGTACTCAGGCCAGTGCCACAAAGCTCTTAGCTCTGCCAACAGGTGCCCAGGTAGGCATCCCGCTCCACCAGCAAGGGCTCCACAGGACAGGAAGCCCTCCACTCTGTCTCATGCGGCCGCCATCTCTCCGCCGTCTCAGCCCAGGGATCTCACTTTCATCAAGAAAGAAGAGCCAGGAGTGCAGCCCGTCTTGGACCTGAGATCCCTGGGCTGAGACGGCAGAGAGACAGCAGCCGAATCGAGAGGCCTACACAAGACAGAGCGGCGGGCGTCCGGCCAACAGAACAAGAAAGGGAGAGAGCAAGCAGGGCGCCTTCGGGCAGGAGGTTTGCTGGCAGAGAAGGGTGCCCGTCCGGGTTCCTACGAGCAGAACTAAAACAGCCTTGGAACACCTGCCCAAGCAGGGCTGAGCAGAGGCCAGGCCACGGGGCTGAGGGCCAAAGAGAAAGGCGTGCCTACGGGCAAGGCTGAGAAGAAGCTGTCCTGAGTGAACACCCACATCCTGAGCTGTTTCAGATCCTGATCCTGAACTGCCACCTGTTCCTCCCCTAATAAATCCCAGCTGTGAGTATGGTCTTTAAGTTTCCTGTGGCCATCACAATGAATTCCCGAACCCAGCAGAGAAGCAGAGACTGCTGCAAAGGACAGCACTGGTAAGAGTTGAGGGGGTGGCATGACTGAGCTAGGCCTCACAGGAATCAGCTGGGGGCTATTGATCTTGACCCTCCTCCCCCCTGGGAAGTTAGAGGAGGTCAAATGCTGCCCCCAGGCCCTTTGTGCAAATTCTTAAAGAATTTACCTGGTAACAGATTACTAGTTCTTGTTTAAGTATAATATGAAGTAGTTAAAAACTAATTTCATTAAGTACTGGTAAAAATTTAATCGTTTGAAGTTAACTTTTCTTTAAACAAAAACTCGCTGCTGCCAAGTGTGTCCCAACTCACAGTGACCCCTTCTTGGGTTTTCGAGGTGGTATCTCTACAGAAATGGATTGCCCAATCTTCCTTCTGAGGAGTGGCTGGTGGGTGTGAACTGCCAGCCTTCTGATCAACAGTCAAATACCTTAGGCACTATACCACCAGAGCTCCTAAGTTTTCTTTAGGTAATCAAATACTGTGTATGGCTTAAACAAAACTTCAAGACCAGTCTTTGCTTATTTCATAAACCAGACCCATTGACATCAAGTCAACCTTGACCCACAGCGCCCGGAGAGGACAGAGTGGAACATGCCCACAAGGTCTCCAGGGCTGTCAGTCTTCACAGAACCAAAGCCCAAAGCACAGCCACTGCTGTGGAGTCGATTCTGACCCACAGCGCCCCTAGAGGACAGAGAGGAACTGCTCACAAGGTTTCCCAGGCTGTCAGTCTTCAGGGAAGCAAAGCCCAAACCACACCCACTGCTGTGGAGTGATTCTGACCCACAGCGCCCCTAGAGGACAGAGTGGAACTGCCCACAGGGTCTCCAGGGCTGTCAATCTTCAGGGAAGCAAAGCCCAAACCACACCCACTGCCATGGAGTCCATTCTGACCCACAGCGCCCCTAGAGGACAGAGAGGAACTGCCCACAGGGTCTCCAAGGCTGTCAATCTTCAGGGAAGCAAAGCCCAAACCACACCTACTGCCTGGAGTCCATTCTGACCCACAGCGCCCCTAGAGGACAGAGTGGAACTCCCCACAGGGTCTCCAAGGCTGTCAATCTTCAGGGAAGCAAAGATGACCATGGAGCAGCCGGTGGGTTTGAAGTGGCGACCTTTTGGTCAGCAGCCAAATACTGCCTCACAAGAGCTCCTTTATTTCTCAAAAGTTAAGATGAAATACAAATTTGTTTGGTAACCACATTAGGCCGGCTATACTGTTTACTTGGGAGCACTGGTGGCATAGTGCCTAAGGCATTTGACTGCTAACCAGAAGGCTGGCGGTTCACACCCACCAGCCACTCCTCAGAAGAAAGGCTGGGCAATCTACTTCCGTAGTGATGCCGCCTTGAAAACCCAAGAAGGGGTCGCTATAAGTCAGGTCCAACTCGACGGCACACGACAACAACAACACACGCCTGGGTTGGCTTGCTGATTACGTATGACAGATGTCACCCTTTTCATTTAGCAGTTTCCCCGAAATTATCATTCTTTCTGTGTCAAACTACTCTAACACCCCCTGTATTAAGCAGTGATAGCCCTTATGGTAGAGTTCTGACTAATGTTTGCCATCAGAGAATGAAAGGCAATGTGATGATGGATCAATCCATCAGCTCAGTATTGGCATGGGCTTTAGCAGATATCAGAGAGCTACCAAAAATAACTATGAAAGAAGTTAGCGAAAGTGTCCAGTCAGAAAGACAAAATTCCCTCCCCAAAGATTTAAAGCATCATTTGTTCCATCTCCAAAACACACAGAAAAGGAGCCTTGGTGGTGCAGTGCCTAAGGCATCTGGCTGCTAATCAGAAGGTTGGTGGTTCAAACCCACCAGCCCCTCCACAGAAGGAAGACTGGGCAATCTACTTCCACAAAGGTTTATCGCCTTGGAAACCCAAAGGGGGTAGCTAGGAGTCAGAATCAACTCCATGGTAGTGAGTCTGGTTTTTGATTTGTTCTATTTCACATACAATACACAGTAACTTTTGTGTACATTGAAAATAAAGATAATAATCTTTAAGCCCACCATAGGACTAAGTGACTGGACTGCTGGGGCATTAAAGTCAAGTTGCTGGGACAGAACATGGTTGGTAAAGTGGAGGAACAGTGAAAACAAGGGATGTCCTCAGTGAGACGGACACAGGAGCTGAAACAACGGGCTGTGACAGTGGTGGCCAGGCAACACTTCATCTCCTGTTGTCCCTAAGGTCACTGTGAGTCAGAACCACTCAATGACAACTAACAACTCCAGTATCATCAAAACTCCTCCCCACCACCCAACCTGTCCTGAATTATGGAAATCAGACAAATTAAAGCAAAGATTTTCTGTAACTGTCAGCAATTTTCCAGGGACCATTTTATCTGCATGGGTGATGGGGTGAAGATGACCAATAAGCAGGATGTCAACTGAACACACTGGTTTGTGGAGAACAGGACGGCAGGGCCAAGTGACAGCTGCAGGAGTAGCTTCAGGAGCAACCTGGGGGAAAGGACCACTGTCCTCAAATGCCTACAGGACTGTCATGTGGAAGAAAGAGTACAGCTGCCTGTCCTGACCCTGGGTGAGGGTCCCAAGGAAGCAGACTGCAGCTCCAAATAACAGAGAACTTAACAACCTGAGCATCTGAAGACAAAGCCAGTCCCTCAGGAGGTGCTAAGCAGAGGGACACCCTCATGACGGGCACCCCATGGAAGTTGCCCTTCATCCTCTAGAGGATCCCGCACCTGAGACCTGCCCCAGGCAAGTGCAAGCAAGAAGGCAATGGGATGATATATGAAAGAAAAAAACTGCCAACCAAGAATTATATACCCAGTAAAACTGTCCCTCATACACGAGGGTGAAACAGGACATTTCTAGATAAACAGAAATTAAGGAGATTTATTAAAACCAGACCAACCTTACAAGAGATGCTGAAGAGAGTCCTTCAGACTGAACCAACAACAGCAGACAACAACCAATATACATAACAACAACCCAGAAAGCAACACACTTATAAAAGTATCCAAAGTAAAATTAGCTTACAAGACTGTAAACAGGCTAGCCATTAGAGATGCAAATCAAAACAAGGAGATACCATCTTGCCCCAGCACTAGTAGCAAAGTTCAACAAGACAGAAAATAACATGATCGTGAGACCAGAAGAACTAGATGGTGCTTGGCTACCACTGCAAGGATGTGGAGAGACTGGGACTCTCATACACTGCTGATGGGACTATAAAATGATACAACCGCTGAGGAAAGCAATATGGCAATTCCTTAAAAAGTTGGAACTAGAAATACCATTTGATCCAACAATCCCATTACTAAGTATATATATCCTAAAAAGGTGAAAGCCAGGACAAGAACAGATATAGGAACACCCATGTTCATTGAAGCACTATTTACCATAGCCAAAAGATGGAAACCACCTAGGTTGTTGCCCATCAACAGAAGAATGGATAACCAAACTATGGTACATACATACAATGGAATACTATGCAACACTAAACAATAATGTAGAATCTACAAAACACTGCATAACATGGAAGGACTTGCAGGATATTATGTTGTGTGAAATAAGTCAATCTCAGAAGGACATACACTGTATTAGTTCATTATTGTAAAAAAGTCAAGGAAAGGTTTATAAATGGAAAGAAACTTTCTTTGCTGGTTACCAGCGGTGGGAGGGGATGGAAGGGAACACTGCTAGATAGGTAAAGAAAAGTATTGATTTACGTGAAGAGAAAGGCAATGCACCAAATGTGAGTGATCACAATGGTGGCACTGAGGAAGAGGAAGACCCAGAGAGGTACATGGAAGGTATAGACAACAAAGATGAGCCTTTCTGCACATACAGTACTGTGTTGTCAGTGAAGGTAAACACTGATTTATGGGTGGACAGGCTGAACAATCAGGTATGACTAAGTAGATGGTAATGTGCCCGTGACCATGTATAGGGTTGGCAGACAACGTTTCTACAAGTCTATTTGTATGTGATATGAGAATGTCCAGGGATACAGTAAAGCTGACAAGGGACAAGGCTGTGGTGACTTCTTGACTACAGCAGCTACACGGAGGGAGTAGTCGGATGTGTGGGCCCATAGTCACAGGAACATCAAGCTCTACTGGCATAACATACCACACAAAAACATTGTTCCACCCCTTACTTTGACGAGTAGCAACTGGGATCTTAAAAGCTTGCAAGTGGTCATCTAGATGCAACAGTGGGTCTCTCCTCATCCAGAGCAAAGAAGAAAACCAAAGATGCAAGGAAACAATTAGACCAAGGGAATGGCAGACCATGCACTCTTCAGCCTCTATGACCATGAGACCAGAAGAACTAGATGGTGCCTGGGTACCGCTGTCAACCACTTGGAGAGGGATCAGTGTAGGAGATCCTGGATAGACTGGGGAAACAATGTGGAACAAAACTCAACTCAAAATCATTAAAAAAAAAAAGATCAGATTTGCTGGTCTGATAGAGCCTGGTGAGACCTCTGAGACTATGGCCTCTAGCTGCCTTTCAGGTCTGGAATTGAACTCACTCCTGTGGCTTCCAGCCAAACAACAGACAAGCATATGGGCTGAACATTTACATCAGGTAGATACACTACTTGGTGTGATCAATCATGGGAGAATAGAAGGGCTGTGTATGTACAGGAAGACAGCTCGGGGGACAGGAGTACATTGGAGGGAAGGACACAGGGAAGAGGTATCTACACAGGGAAGAAGTAACTATGGAGAGGAGGTGGGAGGGGAATTGTTGCATTGTGGGAAATTGCAGTCAATGTCATGAGACAAAGTGTATGTGAGCTGCTGAATGAATTTCGTCTGTAAACTTTCACCCAAATCACATACACACACAACAAAAAAATACTATAAACAGGGAACCAGAGACATCAATTGGTAAATGAGAACAACTACAAACAAAAAAGAGAATAAATAGTGTGGTTAAAGAACTTCTAAATGGTGAGGAAGACAAGACAATTAATTGCGAGATAGAACAGACTGTTCTAAACTTGGGAAGAAAACTATAAACCACAGGGTAACCTCAAAGAAAAATGATAAACCTTCACATCAAAATAGAAAAGAAAAGAGGCAAAAATATTTGTTGTTGTTGTTGGGTGCCATCAAGTCATTTCTAACTCATAGCAAGCTTATGTACAACAGAACAAAACACTGCCTGGTCCTGCACCATCCTAGGGATCCGTGCTAGACCTGAGCGCATCATTGCAGCCACTGTGTCAATGCATCTCGTTCAGGGCCTGCTCCTTCTTCATAGACTCTCCACTTTACCAAGCATAATGTCCTTCTCCAGGGAATGGTCCCTTCTGACAACATGACCAAAGCAGATGTGACGAAGTTTGGCTGTTCTCACTTTCAAGGAGCATTCCAGCTGCACTTCTTCCAGGACAGGTTTGTAAGTTCTTTTAGCAGTCCATGGTACTCTCAGCATTCTTTGCCAGCACCACAACTCAAAAGCATCCACTCTTCTTCAATCTTCCTTATTCACTGTCCAGCTCTCACATGCATAAGAGACAACTGAAAATACCATGGCTTGGGTTAGGTACACCCTAGTAGTATTCAAGGAGACCTCTTTGCTCTTTCATCACTTGAAAGAGGTCTTTTGCAGATTTGCCCAATGCAATACATCATTTGATGTCTTGACTACTGCTTCCAATGGTGTTGATCGCAGAACCACGTAATATGAAGTCCTTGACAAATCCAACCTTTTCTCCGTTTATTGTGATGCCGTTCATTGGTCCAGTTGTAAGGATTTTTGTTTTCTTTATATTGAGGTATAGTCCTCAATATAAAGAAATACTGCAGACTGTAGTCTTCAATCTTTATCAGTAAGAGCTTCAAGTCATCTTCACTTTCAGCAAGTAAATTTATGTCATCTGCATATCATAGGTTTTTAATGAGTCTTCCTCCAATCCTGATGCCACGTACTTCTTCATATAGTCCAGCTTCTTGGATTATTTGCTCAGCATATGTTGAATAAATATGGTGAAAGGATACAACCCTGACACCCTCCCTTCCAGATTTTAAATCATGAAGCATCCCCTTGTTCTGTTCAAATGACAGCCTCCTGGTCCATGTACAGGTTCCTGATGAGCACAATTAAGTGTTCTGGAATTCCCCTTCTTCTCAATGTTACCCATAACTTTTATGATCCACACAGTTAAATGCTTTGGCATAGTCAATAAAACACAAGTAATCATCTTTCTGGTATCCTTTGCTTTCAGCCAAGATCCATCTGACATCAGGAATAATATCCCTCATTCCACGTCCTCTTCTGAATCCAGCTTGCATTTCTGTAAATTCTCTGTCAATACACTGCTGCAGCCGTTTTTGAATTATCTTCAGTACAATTTTACTTGCATGTGATATTAATATTATTTGATAATTTCTGCATTCTGTGGGATCACTTTTCTTTGGAATGGGTACAAATACGGATCTCTTCTAGTCAGTGGGCCAGGCAGTTGTCTTCCAAATCTTTTGGCATGGCCGAGTGAGTGCCTCCAGCACAGCATCTATTTGCTGAAACATCTCAATAGATATTCTGTCAATTCCTGGAGCTCTGTTTTTCACCAATTCCTTCAGTGCAGCTTCAACTTCTTCCTTCAATACCATTGGTTCTTGATCACATTCCACCTCCTGAAATGGATGAACATCAACCAATTCTTTTTAGTACAGTGATTCTGTACATTCCTTCTGTCTTCTTTTGATATTTCCTGCATCACTCAGTATTTTGCTAATAAACTCAAAAACTCACTGCCATCGAGTCAGATCTGACTCACAGGGACCCCCTCCTTGGGTTTCCAAGACATTTTCACTATGGAAGTAGATTGCTCAACTTCCTTTCGAGGAGTGGCTGGTGGATTTGAACCATCAGCCTTCTGATTAGCAGTCAAGTGCCTTAGGCACTATGTCAGCAGAGCTCTTATTTTGCCCACAGAATCTTTCAATATTGCAACTCGAGGCTTAAATTTTTCTTCAGTTCTTTCAGCTCAAGAAATCCCAAGTGTATTCTTCCCTTTTGGTTTTCTAACTCCAGGTCTCTGCACATTTCTTTATAATAACTGGCTTTGTGCTCTCAAGCTGCTCTTTCAACTCTTCTGTTCAGCTCTTTTATCTTGTCCTTTCTTCCATTTGCTTTAGCTACTCTGTTCAAGGGCAAGTTTCAGAGTGTCTTCTGATATCCATTTTGGTCTTTTCTTCCTTCCCTGTCTTTTTAATGACCTCTTGCTCTCTTCATGGATGATGTTCTTGATGTCATCCCACAATTCCTCTGGATTTTTTTTGTCACTGGTGCTCAATGCATCAAATCTATTCTTTAGATGCTCTCTAAATTCAGGATATAACCAAGGTCATATTTTGGCTCTTGTGGACTTGTTTAAATTGTCTTCAACTTCAACTTCAATTTGCTTATGAGTAGTTGATGGCCTATTCCACAATCAGATCCTGGCCTGGTTTTGGTTGAAGATATTGAGCTTCTCCATTGCCTATTGCCACATATGCAGTCAATCTCATCGCTGTGTACTCCATCTGGCAAAGTCCACATGTATAACAGCCGTTTTTGTTGTTGAAAGAATTTGCAATGAATAAGTCGTTGGTCTCACAAAATTCTATCATGTGATGTCCAGCATTATTTCTATCACCAAGGCCAAGTTTTCCAAGTACCAGTGATTCTTTGTTTCAAATTTTTGCATTCCAGTCACCAATGATAATCAACACATCTTAATTGCATGTTCGGTCAATTTCAAACCACAGAAGTAAAAGTCTTCATAATCTAATTCCGTAGAGATACCACCTCAGAAACCCAAGGAGATGGGTGGCTACGAGTCAGAACCGACTCGACAGCAGTGAGTTTTGAGCTTCAGCTTTGGCGGTTGGTGTGATTTGAATAACAGTAGTATTAACTGGCCTTCTTTGCAGGTGTATGGATATTATCCTATCACTGACAGCATTGTACTTCAGGACAGCCCTCAAAACGTTTTTTGTGATGATGAATGCCATGCCATTCCTCTTCAATTCTTTCATTCCTAGCATAGTAGATCATATGGTCGCCTGATTCCAAATGGCCAAAACCAGTCCATTTCAGCTCACTAATGCCTAGTGAGGGAGCTCTAGTAGCGTAGTCCCTAAGGCACTTGACTGCTAACCAGAAGGCTGGTGGTTAAAACCCACCAGCCACTCCTTGGAAGGAAGATGGGGCAATCTACTTCCGTAGTGACATTGCCTCGGAAACCCAAGGAGGGGTCACTATGAGTCAGGTCCGACTCCATGGCACATAACAACAACAATGCCTAGGATATCAATCTTTATGCATTCCATTTCATTTTTGGCAACTTCCAATTTTCCTAGATTCATACTTCACACATTTCATGTTCCAATTATTAATGGATGTTCACAGCTGTTTCTTCTTATGTTGAGTTGTGCTACATCAGCAAATGGAGGTCCATATCATTAAGGTCAGCTCTACTCTGAAGAGCCAGCTCTTCCCCAGTCATATTTTGAGTGCCTTCTGATCTGAGGGCCTCATCTTCCGGCACTATAACAGACAATGTTTCAGGGCTATTCATAATGTTTTCCAGTAACGTATCAGATAGTGTTTGACTGCTCTTCATAAGGTTTTCACTGCCCAATTCTTTGAGAAGTAGATGGTCTCTTCCTTCTTTCAAGTCTGTTCTAGTCTGGAAGCTCCATTGAAACCTGTCCACCAGGGGTAACCCTGCTGGCATTTGAAACACCGGTGGCAAAAAAAATGTCCTGGACTAGGTGGTTTCACTGGAGAATTCTACCAGTCATTCAGAGAAGAGCTGACACCAATCCTACCCAAACTATTCCAGAACATAGAGAAGAACTGAATCCTCCCAAATTCATTTTATGAAACAAGCATAACCCTGATACCAAAACCAGGCAAAGACATCACTAAAAAGGAAAACAACAGATGAATATCACTCATGAATATAGATGTCAAAATCTTCAACAAAATCCTAGCCAAGAGACTCCAGCAATACCCCCCCCACACACACACACAATCATGACCAAGTGGGATTCATACCATGTATGCAAGGATGGTTCAACATCAGGAAAACAATGAATGTAATCCATCACATAAGTAAAATAAAGGAAAATAATCACGTGATCTTATCAATTGATGCAGAAAAGGCATCTGATAAAATCCAACACCCATTCCTGATCACACTCTCAGAAAAACAGGAATAGAAGGGACATTCCTCAACATAATAAAGGGCATATATGCAAAACCAACAGCCAACATTATTCTCAATGGAGAGAGACTGGAACCATTCCGCTCGTGAACAGGAACCAGACAAGGATGCCCTCTATCACCACTGCTATTCAACACTGTATCTGGAAGTCCTAGCCAGGACAATGAGGCAAAAAAGGGAAATCAAAGGTATCCAAATTGGTAATGAAGAAGTAAAACTATCCCTATTTGCTGATGATATGATCCTATATATAAAAAACCCAAGAGACTCAGCAAGATAACTTCTGTAACTTATTCAAACATTTAGTATAGTGATGGGATGCAAGATCAACACATAAAAATCAGGTGGATTCCTCTACACCAGCAAAGAAGTCTCTAAAAAGTAAATCAATACCATTTACAATAGCTACCAAGAACACAAAAGACCCATACAAAGAAAACTACAAAGCACTACTTCAAGAAACTATAAGAGATCTACATAAATGGAAGAACATACCATGCTCATGGATAGGAAAATTGAACATTGTAAAAATGTCAATACTACACAAAGAAATCTATACATTCAATGCAATTCCAATCCTGCTTCTATCAACATTCTTTAAAGATATGGAAAAAAAAAAATCACTAATTTTATATGGAAAGGAAAGAGACCTTGGGTAAGCAAATCTCTATTAAAGAGGAACAAAGTAGGAGGTCTAACAATCTCAGATTTCAAAACCTACTCTACAGCTAGAGTAGTCAAAACAGCCTGGTATTGGTTCAACAACAGGCACACAGACCAGTAGAACAGAATTGAGAAGCCTGAAATAGATCCATCCACTTAGGGTCAGCTGATCTTTGACAAAGGGCCAAAATGAATTCAAAGGGGGAAGTGGTAGTCTCTTTCACAAATGGTGCTGGCAAACCGGCTACCCATTTACAGAAAGATGAAGCAAGATCCTCACCTCACACCATACAAAAACTAATGCCAAATGGATCAAAGACTTAAATGTGAAAACTAAAACTATAAAGTTCATTGAAGAAAAACAGGGGCAAACTCAGGGGTCCTAATATATGGCATAAACAGACTATCAAGCATAACACAAGATACACAAACAGCAGAAGACAAACTAGATGACTGGGCCCTTCTAAAAGTTAAATTCTTACGTGTATCAAAAGACTTCTCCACAAGAGTAAAAATAGAACTTACAGATTGGAAAAAAACATTCAGCAATGACATATCTGGCAAAGGACTTATCTCTAAAATTTATAGAAAATTCCAACATCTCAACATTAAAAAGACACTCAATTAAAAAATGGGCAGACAACATGAACAGACGCTTCACCAAAGAAGATATTTAGGCAGCCAACACATCCATGAAGAAATGTTCATAATCATTAGCCATTAAACAGATGCAAATCAAAACAACGAGATACCATCTCATCCTAGCACTAATAGAAAGTTCAATAAGACAGAAAAGAAGAAATGCTGGTGATGATGTGGAGAGATTGGGATTCTCATAAACTGTTGGTGTGACTGTAAAATGGTACAACCACTGTGGAAATTGGTATGGCAATTCCTTAAAAAGTTGGCAACAGAAATACCATTTGATCCAACAATCCCATTACTAGGTATATATCCTAAAGAAGTGAGAGCCAAGACATGCATAGATAGATACATGCACACCAGGCTCATTGCAGCACTATGCACAGCAAAGAGATGGAAACAACCTACCTATCCATCAATGGACGAATGGATAACCAAACTGTGGTACAGACACACAATGGAATACTATGCAACCCTAAAGAATAATGTAGAATCTGCAAAACATCACGTAACATAGATGAACTTGGAGAGCATTATACTGAGTAAAATAACTCACAGAACAGCAAGTATTACATTAGTTCATTATTGTAAAAAGTCAAGGAAAGGTTTATAAATGGAAAGAAACTTTCTTTGTTGGTTACCAGGGATGTGAGGAGAGGGGAGGGAAAATTTCTAGGTTGGTGAGGGCAAGAAAATAAATAAATAAACACACACACACACACACACACACAGACCCAAGGACCTCTGGTAGCTCAAACCCACCAGCCACTCCTTGGAAGGAAGGTTGAGCAATCTACTTCAATAGTGATACTGCCTCGGAAACCAAGGAGGGGTCGCTATGAGTTGGGGCTGACTTGACGGCACATAACAGCAACAATATATTAACCAAAGATTATTAGTGGTTACTGGGGTCGGGGTGGGGGGAGCTTTTGTTTGCAGGGCATTTATTTTATGCTAATGGCGGTGGAATATTTTGGAAAAGGATAGCAGCAAGGTGCCACAGCATGAAAGAAACCATCACTGTCACTGAGCTGTAAGTATGAAAGATGTTACATTGGTGAATGTCGTGTGTATGTTTCCACCACAATAAAAGTATTAAAAAAAAAAAAAAAAAATCCCAGAGCTCTGTATCACATCCAAGTATCAGTCAATACAAAGGTGAAACAGACTTCCTCGCCACGTGAAAGCCGAAGGGACTTCTAGGCAGCACACCCGCTCTACGGAATTGTGACGTGAGGTCCTTCAGGCAGAAGGCAACTTGTCTTGGAGACGTGGGTGCACTCCCAGCACAGAGAACCAACGGTGAGTACGTACGGCTGTTTTCTTGTTGCTTTAGAATCTTTTTAAAACAACTGACTACTGCCACAAAACTATTAACAGTGCATTGTGAGGCTTATAACGAAAAGCATGACCAGAGCAGCCTGAGGCCAGGAAGTGGAGAGATGGAAGAACGCTGCACACGGAAGACGGCTCTCCGTCCGAGGCGGAAAGGCAAACCCTCAGCCAGGGGCTGAACCCAAATGAAGCAGGTCCAAGCTCTGGCGCACACACCAGTGACCATGAAGATGGTGGAGGACGTGGCGGCAGCCCTGAGCGGGAGCCGACTGGATGGCACCTGACAACAATATTTAAAACCTACTTCAGGGGTGACGCACCAGGGACCGAACCAAACACCCAGCACACTGCCACGGAATCGATTCCAACTCACAGCCACCCCCGGGGGTTCCCAAGGCTGTAAGTCTTTACACAATCAGACTGTCTCATCTTCCTTCCACAGAGCGCCTGGTAGGTTCAAATCACTGACCTTTAGGTTAGGAGCCACGTGCCGTACCCACTACGCCACCAGTGACCAGTGGTCAAAGATGTAAAGCATGGCGAGAGCTGTAAGGGGCAGAGGGCATGTGATCACCGGGGTATGGCACGGACGAGAGCTGCACGGCGGGAAGCCACAGGGCCAAGGGGAGGAGGAGGCCCACACGAAGAACAGGACCAGTCTGGAAGCTGGTCTTGTCAAGTTGCTGAACTTGATGGGCAACGGCGGTGAGGTGGAATGGGCAAGCTGATAAGTCCAGTTCCCACTCGTCCGGCTCACCTGCCACAAGAAGGCTTGCTCCCTAGGCCCTGCCCAGGGCAGAGGCCGTGTAGACGCCGCAACACTGCAGAAGGCTTCTCCACCTGGAGTCGCTGCTTCCTGCAGAGCCTCAAACGAGAGAGCAGTGGCGCTGGGGCTACAGCACCCTCTGCACAAAGGGACCAGAAACCAGTTTGTGGACATTGTCCCACCAACCAGCCTCCACAGTCACCTGACTTCCCCAGTCACCAGGTACTTCACCTGCCCAGGTAACAGCTGGAAGCTGCTGCCACCTACCGAGCAGTCACCAAGTCTTCCAACAAAACCCCGCAAGGCCTGCGTCACCTATGGACGCTGGAGATTTCAGGGATTTCCTTCGTTCCCTGCCAACATCAGAGACACCACATGACTCTGCTCCTGCTGACGTCAGAGCCCATACAGTGCTGCTGCTCTCCCCCCCCC